>NC_134573.1:46202614-46425114 GCF_050947875.1 Dermacentor variabilis | reverse complement strand
AATTGGAAGAGGTGGCGATCGCCGTGGCGGCTTCGCATCCTAGTCCGAATACATCCTTACAGACTCGCAAACTGCATATAGAAATTACACGCGGGGCCGAATTGCACCACTAGCTTGCAGGATCCTCCAACAATCTGCGGTCTTCGCTTCGCGCAAGAGCTGATTTTGGTGCCAGGTGACGAGGGTGTAGAGGGAAATGAGTGTGCACATGCTGGCGCCCAAGCTTTTCTCCCCCGGGGTTTCTCCTCGTCCCTCCCCGAAGACTCGGACTTCCCAATGCCATCAGTAACTTATGCAGATTTGTTGCAGCACTTGCGCTTATGGCGACGAAAATACCCTGGCCCGACCAAGGAATTAGATAAATCAGAAGATTGTCAATTACGAAGATTGCAAACCACGTCATTTAATAATGCAGTCAAGCTACATACTATTGAGCCACAATTCTTTTCGGCCGAGTGTAAATTCTGCGGGCAGAAAGCAGATTTGCACCATATGGTATGGGCCTATCAGGATAATAGTGCCTTAGAAACTATACAACAGCCAACGTGGGAAGGATGGGAGGCAGCCCTGTCCAGCTCAACTCTCAAGGACCAGCGAGCCCTCGTGAAAAGGGCTAGGGCGGCGGCCTTACCCAGCGGAATTCCGGAATAAAAATCCGACCAGCCTTCTCCTAACTCCCCTCCCCTTTTCCTTTCAATAAAACGTTTTCATCATCATCCTGCATAAGCAGCCGCTTGAGAATTTGGTTTCTCTTCAGAATCGTCATGTCGGTATGCCTGAATTGTGTCTATGAGGTATGATGGTTCACGTTCATAGACAAGAAAGAAAGGTGAGAAACCAGTGGTAGCGGGGGCCACAGAGTTACAAGCGTAGGTTATGAATGGAAGTACCCGGTTCGAATTTGTGTGATCGTCGGACACGTACATCACCAGCATTTCGGCAAGGGTACGACTGAAATGTTCCATCATGCCGTTAGTTTGAGGATGGTAGGCTGAGGCGGTGCGATGTACAATCTGACATTCCTTTCAGAGGGCTTCGATACGTTTGAGAAAAACACACGGCCACGGTCGCTTAGTAATCCACGTGGTGGACTCTGTCGCAGAATGACGTGATGAAGAAGGAAGTAAGCAACGTCTTTCGCGGTGGCGGTTCACAGCGCAGATGTTTCAGCATACCGTGTGAGGTGGTCAACGGCGACAACGACCCACCGGTTGCCGTCACGAGGGTTCAGGAGGGGCCCGAAAAGACCGGCTCCGACACTGTCGAACGGTTGGGCAGGGCAAGGCAGTGGCTCTAGAGGACCGGCGGTGCTGTGAGGAGGTGTATTTTGGCGTTGACACGTAGGGCATGGCCGAACATACTGGCGAACGTAGCAGCACCGCAGGTTAAAACGGGAGTAGGTTTTGAATGCGCCAGAGTGGGGGGGGGGGGCTACATTGGGGGTCATCGTGGAAAACGCTGCAAATGCCCGAGCGCAGATGGCGAGGAATAACAAGGAGCCACCTGCCGCCATCGGTAAGTAATTGTGACGGTACAAGCCTTCGCGAACGGAAAAGTGGGGAGCTTGACGACGAAGGGTGCGTGAGGGCGAGTCAGGCGAAGATCGGGGTATATAGTCAAGCAGCGAAGCAATCCATGGATCTCTTGCGCTGTTTTGCTGGCATGTCGATGATGGTAAGGGATGATGAATCGCAGGTCGAAGTTGTTGAGAAGACAGGTTCAGAAGGCAGTGGCGAACGGGAGAGGGTGTCAGCGTCCGAGTGTTTTCGTCTCGAGCGATAAATGACACGAATATTATATTCTTGAAGGCGTAAGGCCCGACGAGTGAGGCGTCCAGTGAGACCTTTCAACGACGATAACCAAAACAGGGCAGGGTGATCAGTGAGTGCGTCAAACTGACGACTGTAAAGGTAAGTAGGAAATTTACCGATTGCCCAAACAACGACCAAGCATTGTTCTTTCGTTACGGAGTAATTTGACTCTGCATTTGTTAGTGTACGGCTGGCACATGCCACAACATACTCGACAAAGCCACGCTTGCGTTGGGCGAGTACGTCACAAAGTCCGATCCCACTACCGTCCGTGTGGATTTCAGTTGGTGGGGTAGGGTCAAAGTGACGTAGTATTGGAGGGAATGTGAGGAGTCGGCGAAGCGTTGTAAGTGACTCATCACACTCGGGATTCCAAGTCTAGAGGTCAGTGCTCCGGCAAGAAGTTGTCGATAATGCGGGCGAAATTACAGATGAAACGCTGGAAATACGAGCACAAGCCGATGAAGCTACGGAGCTCCTTTAGAGTGCAGGGCTTCCGGTAGTGGGCGACCGCACGAAGTTTCGCAGGATCCGGTAAGATGCCTTCTTTTGAGACTACGTGGCCTAGGATCGTAACTTTCAGGGCGCCAAAATGACTTTTTACAAGTTTAACTAATCCTGCGGCAGTGAGACACTCGAAAACTTGTTCAAGGTGAGTGATGTGATAGGAGAAATCTGCAGAAAATACTACTATATCGTCTAAGTAACACCAACAGGACTGCCATTTGAATCCTGTTAGAATAGAGTCCATCATCCTCTCGAAAGTTGCAGGCACGTTCCAAAGGCCGGAAGGCATCATATTAAATTCGTATCAACCGTCAGGGGTCACAAAAGCCGTTTCTTGGCGGTCGGATTCAGCCATGGGCACTTGCAAATAGCCGGAGCGCAGATATAGTGACGAGAAATATTCGGCTCCTTGAAAGCAATCAAGGACGTCGTTAATACGCGGCAGCGGATAAACATCCTTGCGCGTAATCTTGTTTAGTCGGCGGTAATCGATGCAAAACCTGATCGAGCCATCCTTTTTACGCACCAACACGACCGGAGAAGCCCAGAGACTGTGGTACTCTTGAATCACGCCACGTTTCAGCATGTCATCGACGTGGTCACTAACAACGCGGCCTTCGGTCGGTGATACCTGTTAGCGACGCTGGCGCAGTAGAGCATGGTCACCGGTCTCAATACGACGAACAATTGCAGACGTGCGCCCCTAGGAAGGTTGGTTAAGGTGAAAAGACGCTCGAAAACGTTTATGTAATTGAACGTCTTGGCTGTGCTGGGCTTGATCGAGTGAGGGCGTTATCTATGCTGCGCAGCAAGATGTCTTGGACACGTTCGGTGGGTGCGGTGGCAGAAGTGACTGCATCAAGAGGCAGTAGTGCCACATGAGCAGATCTCTGGGATGGGAAAATGGCATGAAAAGTGTCCAGATGACCGAGACATTCGCCGCGTAATAAAGTTGGCGGCCAGGGAAAGGAATTGCACGCGTAAACTGCACTGCAACCATCAGCAAGTTCGACGACAGCAAAGGGAAGTACGAGGCTCCGGCGACGCGCACAATCTTTAGACGGCGTAAAAAAAGCACTTGAGCGGCCGAGAAGAGAGAAATGACGACGTCAGCAGCGACGACCACTTTAGGTGACGGGCGCGTAGGATCTGCGATTATCGTGCCGAAGGGATACAGGGCCAGTTGTGCACGAGCGGAGTCGACTACAGCATGGTGTTCGGAAAGGAAGTCCCAGCCTAGGATAACATCATGCGACGAACGCGAGATGACGACAAATTTGACAACATACGGCAAGTCTTCAATCAAAACACGAGCGGTGCACGCGGCCAAAGGCATAACGCAATGCGAGCTCGCCGTCCGTAATGACAGGTCAGGAACCGGTATCGTAACTTTCTTTTTTTTTAGTTTGCGGCACAGTAGTTCGCGTATCACAGCAACGGCAGTTCCTGTGTCGACCAGAGCTTTGGTCACGACACCATGTATAAGAGCTGCGATTTTATTCAGGGGAAAAGTATGAGGCCTTGATAATTTCGACGACAGCGAAGTTCTTGCCTCAGAAGCTGCCGTTGTTAGTTCTCCCTCGGCGGCCGCCGAAGCATGGGAGAAATGGAGTGGCGGCGAGGTGAAGGCGACCGACGTGAGCTGAAAGTAGCACGACGTAAACAAGAGCCTGAAGCATCAGCGTCAACATGGCGTTCTGGTCGTTGAGGTGTGCATCCAAAGCGGGGCGCGACTTCACAAAGATACCCTACACGGCGGCGACAGTGGTGTGCAACATGCCCAGCGATACCGCCGGCGTAGCAGACGGGGAGTGCGCCGTGGAGCACCATGGCGTATCTGGAGTACGCCATGAGGTGTGAGAGGGTACGGGAGGTGAGTACGCTGGTAAGTCAACTGGGCGTGCGGGACGGGGCGGCGAGTAGAAGCTGGTGATTGGGCTGCTTAGCGCTTGGAACGGTCACGCGTATGAGCGAGTAACGGCTTCAGCGTAAATGAGAGGCGCTGTAACGTGCGTTAGTGCTTCAGTGGATGGCAGTGCTTCAGCGACTTGCGTCTGAGTGACACGATGGAGCGTGTTGTCCAATGCGGTAGAGGTCTCAGGAACAGATGCCACAAGGGAGAGCTGGCGGGCCACTTCCTCGCGGATGTACTGCTTAACTTGCGGCAGCAGGGCGGAATATTCAGCTCCAGTACGTGTGGTCTTCAAGGCTGAAATTTCTGCGGATCGCACAGGGGTACGACGCGTGGAAAGGCGCTCCGTAGGCAGCTAATCAAAACTTTGGCACAGTTCGATTACTTGGGTGATGGTCTGAGGGTTCTTGGCTACCAGCATACGGAAGGCATCGTCGTCTATGCCTTGCAGGATATGCCTTATTTTCTCTGTTTCCACCATTGAAGCATTCACCCGCCTACAGAGGTTCATAACTTCCACAATATAGCTCGTGAAGGTCTCACCATTTTGTTGAGCTCAGCCACGCAGGCGTTTTTCGGCGCGAAGCTTGCGCACGGCTGGCCAGCCGAAGACCGAAGTGAGGGTTTTCTAGAAAACCGACCAGGTCCTGAAATCGGCTTCGTGATTGTTAAACCGTAAGCTGGCCAGATCAGTCAGGTAAAAGATGACATGAGTCAGCTTGGCAGCGTCATCCCACTTGTTATGAGCGCTACAGCGTTCATAGTCGGCCAGCGAGTCTTCGACATCACGATCGTCAGTACCGCTGAATGTTGGAGGGTCACGCTGACGAATCACACCAGCACACATGGCAAGCGCGGGTTGGGGACGCCTTGACAGGTAATGGCGTCCTCAGTCATTGCTGCGGGTAATGGTAAAGTGCGGCTGCGGTGCTCCAGGACGAGGAAAGCGACTACCCCGCACCTCCACCAAACGTAACAGGCGCGTTCGTCTCAGCAACGTGGGCACGGCGTCTGCGAAAGGGCCAGTAACACAAGGCCAACAATGATTCACTCTGCAACAAAAGAACTAAAAAGCTTACCAGAAAATATGCCACCGGTAGGTAAGCAACATGGCAACAAAAAACATCAAACATAAAGTCAGAGGGACAGAGGCAATCTCTTGGATGGCGGCAATGCAAAGCAAACCTGCCTTGAGTAACTACCTAAGAGGAACGAGAAGAAAGGGGGTTAACCGAGTGGCCCGATATTTATTAGTAATATCATAAGAAGCGGACAAACACTGACCTCAAGGACAACATAGGGAAAATGACTTGTGCTTAATAAATGAAATAAAGAAACGATAAATTAATGGAAATGAAAGCGAATGAAAAAGCAACTTGCCGCAGGGGGGAACGATCCCACAACCTTCGCATTACGCGTGCGATGCTCTACCGATTGAGCTACCATGGCGCGGTTTCCCCATCCACTTTCTTAGGTATTTATGTTTCATTTCGTTTCATTTATTAAGCACAAGTAATTTCTCTGATGTTGTCCTTTGTGTCAGTGTTTGTTGACTTCTTATGATATACCTAAGAGGATAGATGAAATCAGGAAAGAAACATTTTATGATAACTCAAAGGGAAGCTCAGCTTTTCGAAGCGAGATAACGATGCCTTAGAACGCGTACTTATAAAGCGAGGTACAACACGGAAGAAAAATTAGAGGGCCGCTTAAGATCTGTTTTAAGAGGTGAACGGCGAAAGCCTACTCTTCCTCCTGTTATAATTTGCCTCTTTCCCTTTGCCTCTTCTCTTTCTCTTCTTTCTTTTAGTCATTACTGCTCACTACTAAGCATTTTTAGTCATTTGTAATCAATTGTAGTCATTACAAGCCGTCGTTAGACATGTTGGTCATATCTTAGTCATCAGTAGTTATTACAAGTCATTTCACTCATTATTAGTCATTACTGGTCATTACTAAGCATTTTAGTCATTTCTAATGAGTTGTAGTCATTACGATTCGTCGTTAGACATTTTGGTCATTTCGTAGTCATAAGTAGTCATTACAAGTAATTTCAGTCATTATTAGTCATTATTTATTTATGCATACTGCAGCCTCAATGAGGCTATTGCAGGAGTGGGATGAACAACAAACATACAACATTAATAAACAAGCTTGCTTGAGTTGTTTCAGCGGTAGTGAACGGATGTTGCCCCATAATGAATTCCAGACTTCAATTGTTGATGATAAAAAACCGTTTAAAGGAATCAGTGCGGGCACAATAGGTTGAGATATTCAGAGCATGGCGACTCCTCGTACATGAGGGTTTGGAAAAAGTCAAGTAGTTATCTAGAGAGGAGAGGAGAATTGATTAACGAGTGAATTAATTTTAGGCATTCAAGTTTGCGACGCTCTGCAAGACGAGTGAATCCAAGTAAAGGAAAAGAGTTAGACGGCGAAAATTTCTTGTCATATCTCCTACAAACAAAACGTACTGCCTTTTTTTGCACTGATTCTAGTTTTTTGACGTCACAGTGTTTGTATGGGTTCCATGCAACGGAGCCATATTCGAGGATGGGGCCAATGGGGGTTTGATATGTAAGAAGCTTAGTTTCTTGAGGAGCAAAACGCAACGTACGGTGTAAGTAACCTAGTCTTTTAAGGGCCTTGTTACAGTCGACATTAAAGTGTTTCGACCATAACAAATCATGTGTTAGTAGGATACCTACATACTTGAATTCGAAGTTCCTATTTAAAGTAATATTGTTAAAGGCATAGGCAATAAAGGAATAGAATAAGCGTCGTGTAAAGGACATGGAGACAGTTTTGGAAAAGGTGATATTCATCTGTCATGTTTTGGACCAGTCACAGAAGTCAGCAAAATAATTGTCAAGGATAACATGATCAGTAGGAGATTTAATTGTATGATATAAAACGCAATCACTTGCAAAAAGGCGTATTTTAACTGAGGTGTGTAGGGGGAGATCATTAATATAAAGCAGGAATAAAAGAGGACCCAGTATTCAGCCATGGGGAACCCCTGATGAAACAAATATCACGGGTGAGTTAGTAGAGTTGAAACATACATATTGCGAACGCTGGAAAACAAAGTCCAAGATCCAGCCAACCAAAGATGCATTTTTTAGTATATCGAACAGCTTGTGCATAAGTTTAGGGTGTGAGACAGTGTTGACAGCCTTTGCAAAGTCAATAAAAACAGCATCAATCTGGTCACCTATGTCTAAAGAGCTGCTGATGTCATGAACGAATTTTGTCAGTTGTGTTATAGTGCTAAGGCCACATCTAAAACCATGCTAGAATTTGCATAAAATTTTGTTAGTTTCAATAAATTTCCTAATATTTTAAAGGTAATGTGTTCGAGTACTTTAAATGAGTGTGCTGTTAAAGAGATTGGCCTATTCTTGCACAACAATTGAACGTTACCCGACTTAAATAAGGGCAAAATTGAAGTAAGTTTCCACGAGGGAGGAACGGTGGCGGTTGAGAAAGATTCTCATGTCTACCCTGCTTTTGATAATGATTCAGATTTTCTATTTCCGACATTTCAGTTGATGTTAATGGCGTTCTTAATTTGATTTTAAATTTAGACACAAGAAAATCTAGTGGCTCCGACGGTACTCCGAATTAGTATTTACTTCGCTATTCGCAATGGATATCACGCTATCTTGAAATTATATTCAATAAGTCTCTAGATACAGGAATCGTTCCTTCATCGTGGAAACTTGCAAGAGTAATACCCTTATATAAAACAGGCAGGAAGACAGACCTAAGGAGTTACAGACCAATTTCTTTAACTTTCCAATCGTGCAAAATGCTGGAACATATTATTTACAAACACATAATAGATTTTCTTTAGTCGAACAACATTCTAACTAATGTTCAGCGCGGCTTTAGACGTGGTTTTAGTACTATCACGCAGTTAACCGACTTCACCCATGACATTGCTTATCAATTGGATCTCAGTAAACAGATTGACGCTATCGTCATTTATTTTTTTAAAACTTTCGATTCATTACTTCATTCTCACCTCTTGCAAAAATTAAATGCAATACTAAAAAAATCCCGTCTGGTCGATTGGATTGCTAGTTTCTTTTCTAACCGCTCCCAGTATGTCGCCTTTAGTTCTGCAAAGTCATCCATACTTGAAGTAGGCTCCGGAGTTCCTCAAGGATCCATCCTGGGTCCTTTATTGTTTTTAATTTATGTCAATGACCTCCCAAAACATGTTTCCTCCAATATTCGTCTTTATGCTGACGATTGCGTCTTATACGACGTGATTGACTCTGCGAATAGTTTTAAGCGATTAAACGATTCCTGTGTCTCTTTCGGTGCTTGGTGTGAAAAATGGAAAGTGAACATTAATTTTTAAAAAAAGTTGTTTTGTCCTTCACGAAAATAGCAGCACCTGTATTTGCGACATTTTCCTTGAATGGGGGTCACCTTTAACCAGAAATCGACAATACAAATACCTTGGCGTAACATTTACTCACAGTATCTTATGGACTACACACATTGACCAAACATGTTCAAAGGCCCTAAAACAACTTGGATACCTACGTCGTACTATGCAAAAGGCTCCAAAGGCAACTAAACTTTTAATGTATAAAACTCTTGTTCGCCCTATTATCGATTATGCCGCAACAGTCTGGTCACTACATAACCTAAACAACATAATCAAACTGGAAGCAGTTCAGAAAAAAGCCGTCCGTTTCATTTTTCACCGGTACGACCGCTATTTTTCACCCTCGCCTGCCCTCCCTACGCTGAAACTAACATTACTTCCAGTAAGTTGTGATGTGGAATCATTAAAATTTTTGCAAAACATAATTAACAAGTCCTATCACACTTCAAACACAGCTTGAATATCTTTCACAAAGCCTTCTTGCACGCGTAACTTCCACGAGCCTAATCTTAACCCTCTCTATGCCCATACAAATACCTTCAAGTACCAGCTTCTTTCCCCGCACAATAGAAGTATGGAATTCCTGACCTCGCTGACTTCGTTCACTCCCGATAAGCGAATTCGAAAGTGCTCTCTATGAAAACCAGTATGTGCAAATACTTAAATCAGGTTTAGTTTACACTTTATTTGTGCGTATTGCTGTGTCGTTGCTTTTCATGAATCGAGGAAAAGAATTTGTAAGATGTTGTAAACGATTGTAACGATGCTGTAAGAGTCATTGTTGATTTCACTTTATTTTTGTTCAACACTATTTTTACCCACTCCTGCAATAGCCCTCCTATGGGGCTGCAGTATGTACAAATAAATAAATAAATAAATAAATGAAAATATCTGCTGCACCAAAGAGAATATCCAACAAAAAAACAGTCGGTATACCGTCGGGATACCATCTGCACCACAGAACTTCTTGGTGTCTAAGTTTAGGATTAAAGGGAAGCTGAAAGGTTTTCCAGAAAAAATGAGTGAATATGTGTACATAATGGTTTTCAACCCTCCGAATTCGAATATCGTATCGAAATTGAGCGAAAGAAAGCGCAAATATATTTTATTTCGACGAAAAGTGCAGCAGCGGACACGCCCAGCTCGCGCGTCTCGTTTCCGCCTGTGATTGGTCGGTGCGCCTCGTGACGTCAACTCTGCCGCTGCCGACCGCTGCCGCTACACATGAAGCACGGTGCCAGGTAGTTTGGTGCTGTAATGGAAAATTAAGAGGTAATGGAAAATTTAGAGAGACTGCGTTTTTCTGAGGAGTTCGGCGTTACTCCCTACATGTACGAGCCGATTGCGAAGAGCCGGCCTCTCGAAGAAGCAAACGATGCTGGTGCGAGCAGTGCTTTCTACGCGAACGAAAGCGAAGTCTTGGGATCTCCTCGTGTTGGAAATGCTCTTTGGTGAGTATGTTTTTTGCAAAGCGATCTAGTGATCTCGCCGATCTTTCGCCGATCTAGTGAGCTCGTTTCCGGTCAAACAACTGTAGTGATGTGTTCCTGCATGCCTCCTCGTGGAACGTAAGCGGGGATGCGATCGTCGGCATTTGTGCGCTGTCCAAAGCTGTCGGCAATCTACAAAGGCGGTTTGAAATTCTTTCGCTTCACAGCAGCCTCCCACTTCGTTAAAAGCTTCTTGTCTTGTGGGAAGCAATGGAAGACAACATCGTCGCGGCCGCTGGTGCTCGTGCAACCGTAGGCTGCACAGAAAGCCGGCATGATCGGCCCACCACTTCAGTTGATGCTGCGCACGTTGACTACCACTCTACATACACGTAGACGCACCAACAAAGGAATGCAGGATCGATCGAAGCAGAATACGATAGCACGCACGCAGAAACAAGCACGGTCAGGCACGGTCGCGCAGGCGGCGAAGGAACAAAACCCTAGAGTTGACGCCACAACACCGCGGCTTCCGGTCTCCGCTCGCATCGTCAGCGTCAGCAGCAGCGCGCGGCATTCGACGGGGGGCGGAGCTACAGCGCAATTTTAACCGACGATTACGTCGCTCCTAATTGAAAAAAAAGAACAAAATTTTACCTACATGGTTTATAAGGTTCCCGCATCCGTATATGAGCGTCTTAAGGAATTCGACACTCTTCAGCTTCCCTTTAAGTTAAGTACACCTTCAGTAGACAGTGATATATCGTCGATTAGAAAGTACGGTTCGGAATCAAAAACAGGAGTTACAGAGTTATCAGTCGTGAAGACAAAGTGTGAGTATGTGTTAAAAAAAGACGCTATTGTCGGCGAATCAGAAACTGCAACATTGTTAGTTAATAACGTGTCCGAGGATGACCCAGGTGGGATAGCTTTCAAAAACAGGAGTTACAGAGTTATCAGTCGTGAAGACAAAGTGTGAGTATGTGTTAAAAAAAGACGCTATTGTCGGCGAATCAGAAACTGCAACATTGTTAGTTAATAACGTGTCCGAGGATGACCCAGGTGGGATAGCTTTCCAAAACTTTCAGGAATTAGCCAGCATTAATTTCGGCAAGGTTACCTTGTAATGAAATTCTTTTGCAACAACCATTTTAGAACAGCGTTCCTTTTTAGCGCTATGTAGTTGCATGAGTTTTTTGAGTCACCAGAGCGTTTCGATCGACGTAATCTGGCCACACGACGCGATAAATGCAAAATGTCCCTAGTCATCCAAGGAATTTCAGTGTTTGTTTTGTTTCTTTTTCAAGAAATAAAAAGGCTGATACACTTGCTGACAATATTTTGGAAGAAACTTGTCAAGGTATTACTGTCAGTAGTGGTACTTATTAGTTCAAACTCATGAAAGGAATCATATAGGACGTCTGTTATTGCCAAATCATCAGTGCAGTTAAAGTAAGGAAACGGGCGGTAGATATAGCGGGATTTAAGGACGATGCCAGGAACTGAAATTAACACAGCATTGTGGTCAGATATTCCATCAATAACATCACATTCGTAACCGGCACTAAAAAGAGATGTAGTAAGAAGGACAAGATCAAGGACCGAAGTTTGCCGAGTGAAATCCTGAACGATCTGGTGCAGGCCACAGGACAATGAAATGTGGACCAACTCTCACCCGATAGCTACGTCGTGTCTGCTTACTTTCATAGAAGGACAATCAACACCAGGAGCATTAAAATCACCCATGCAGATAACGTAGGATGAATAAGTATTACGACTATACAAAAATTCACATAGGTTGTGTAAATGCTCAATATTAGAACCAGGCCGACGGTAACGACCCTTATACTTAAAGACGTGTTTTCTAGTTGAACTTTACGTCACAAAGACTCAGTATCAGCTGGGGCAAGGAGTACAGAAAAGTGAAGATGAGATTGAAGAAATAGAGCAACACGGCCCCCTCTCTCGAATTTTCTGCCACTCCGAACCACTTTGAAACCAGGCGGGGTTACTTCAGAATCATGCACACCATCATGTAACCAGGTCTCAGTAACGCCGATAATATGTGGCGAGCAAGACAAGACCAAGGAAATCAATTTAGAGAAATTGCTGACAAGGCTTCTTGCATTCACGTTTAAAATGGAAAGTTTATTGCCAATACCGTGAAGTCAAGGCGATCTCCATTACCATGTATTGTAATGTTGTTTATACGTGACCTCTTTTCTAAATTGTCGTTTCTGCAAGAGAGAGCTAGCTCATATAGCTTTTTTAATTGCTGCATTTGAGTGTGTAGATTGTCATTAGAATCCTGCGCACCACTAGACGTTGAAGGTGACTCCAGAGAAGACACACGAGCTTCCAAAGACTCAAACCTCGTGTTTACAAACGGTTTAAACATTTGGATTTCAGCAATATCCAGAGCCAGTTTCCTTTGGCCATTTAGGAGTTCGGAGAGCATTTCCGCTACTTCGGGTTGTTTATCAACATCTGTCAACTGAGTTTGGGAGGCAGGATGGCGCTAAGAACCAGCGTTGGGACCAGGATTAACTTCCACATCGCCGCTCAATAAAAGCCTGCGGGCAGCATTTAACAGATCAGAACAGACAGAAATATATTGAAAGCCATGGTTGCTGTCACTGGTCATTACTAAGCATTTTTAGTTATTTCTAATCAATTCTAGTCGTCACAAGTTATCGTTAGACATATTGGTCATTTCATAGTCATCATCATCATCAGCCTGGTTACGCCCACTGCAGGGCAAAGGCCTCTCCCGTACTTCTCCAACTACCCCGATCATGTAGTAATTGTGGTCATGTCATCCCTGCAAACATCTTAATCTCATCCGCCCACCTATTTTTCTGCCGTCCCCTGCTACGCTTCCCGTCCCTTGGAATCCAGTCCGTAACCCTTAATGACCATTGGTTATCTTCCCTCCTCATTACATGTCCTGCCCATGCCCATTTCTTTTTCTTGATTTCAACTAAGATGTCATTAACTCGAGTTTGTTCCCTCACCCAATCTGCTCTTTTCCTATCCCTTA
Organism: Dermacentor variabilis; assembly: GCF_050947875.1. NCBI lineage: Eukaryota > Metazoa > Arthropoda > Arachnida > Ixodida > Ixodidae > Dermacentor > Dermacentor variabilis. Next base: position 46,412,012 of record NC_134573.1, on the reverse strand, counting down.
CATCTATCCTGTTACACCTATCATTCTTCTTTCCATAGCTCGTTGCGTCGCCCTCAAATTATGTAGAATCCTTTTCGTAAGCCTCCAGGTTTCTGCCCCGTACGTGAGTACTGGTAAGACACAGCTGTTATACACTTTTCTCTTGAGGGATAATGGCAATCTGCTGTTCATGATCTGAGAATGCCTGCCAAACGCACCCCAGCCCATTCTTATTCTTCTGATTATTTCAGTCTCGTCATCCGGATGCGCGGTCACTACCGGCCCTAAGTAGATCTATTCCCTTCCCACTTCCAGTGCCTCGCTACCTATCGTAAACTGCTGTTCTCTTCCGAGATTGTTAAACATTACTTTAGTTTCCTGCAGATTAAATTTTAAACCCAATCTTCTGCTTTGCCTTTCCAGGTCAGTGAGCATGCATTGCAATTGGTCCACTGAGTTACCAAGCAAGGCAATATCATCAACGAATCCCAAGTTACTAAGGTATTCTACATTAACTCTTATCCCCAATTCCTCCAAATCTAGGTCTCTCATTACCCCCTTTAAGCACGCTGCGAATAGCATTGGAGAGATGGTATCTCCCTGCCTGACGCCTTTCTTTATTGTGATTTTGTTGCTTTCTTTATGGAGGACTACGGTGGCTGTGGAGCCGCAATAGACATCTTTCAGTATTTTTACATATGGCTCGTCTACACCCTGATTCCGTAATGCCTCCATGACTGCTGAGGTTTCGACAGAATCAAACGCTTTCTCGTAATCAATGAAAGCTATATAAAAGGGTTGGTTATTTTCCGCATATATCTCTATCAGCAGATTGATAGTGTGAATATGGTCTATTGTTGAGTAGCCTTTACGGAATCCTGCCTGGTCCTTTGGTTTATAGAAGTCTAAGGTGTTCCTGATTCCATTTGCGATTACCTCAGTAAATATTTTGTAGGCAACGGACAGTAAGCTGATCGGTCTATAATTTTTCAAGTCCTTGGCGTCCCATTTCTTATGGATTAGGATTATGTTAGCGTTCTTCCCAGATTCCGGTACGCTCGAGGTCATTAGGCATTGTGTATACAGGGTGGCCAGTTTTTCTAGAACAATCTGCCCACCACCGTTCAACAAATCTGCAGTTACCTGATCCTCCCCAGCTGCCTTCCCCCTTTGCATAGCTCCCAAGGCGTTCTTTACTTCTTCCGGCGTTACTTGTGGGATTTCAAATTCCTCTATAATGTTCTCTCTCACAGTATCTTCGTGGGTGCCACTGGTATTTTAAAAATCTCTATAGAGCTCCTCAGCCACTTGAACTATCTCATTCATATTAGTAATGATATTGCCGGCTTTGTCTCTTAACGCATAGATCTGATCCTTGCCATTTACTAGTTTCTTCTTCACTGCTTTTAGGCTTCCTCCGTTCATGACAGCATGTTCAATTCTATCCATATTATACTTCCTTATGTCAGCTGTCTTACGCTGGTTTATTAACTTCGAAAGTTCTGCCAGTTCTATTCTAGCTGTAGGGTTAGAGGCTTTCATAAACTGGCGTTTTTGATGAGATCTTTCGTCTCCTGCGATAGCTTACTGCTATCCTGTCAAACCACCGACTTTTATTGCACACTCCTTAATGATGACCGTAAGATTGCCGTTCATTACTTCAACACTAAGGTCCTCTTCCTGAGTTAAAGCCGAATACCTGTTCTGTAGCTTGATCCGGAATCCCTCTATTTTCCCTCTTACTGTTAACTCATTGATCGGCTTCTTATGTACCAGTTTCTTCCGCTCCCTCCTCAAGTCTAGGCTAATTCGAGTTCTTACCATCCTATGGTCACTGCAGCACACCTTGCCGAGCACGTCCACATCTTGTATGATGCCAGGGTTTGCGCAGAGTATAAAGTCTATTTCATTTCTAGTCTCGCCACTCGGGCTCCTCCACGTCCACTTTCGGCTATCCCGCTTGCGGAAGAAGGTATTCATTATTCCCAAATTATTCTGTTCTTCAAAGTCTACTAATAGCTCTCCCCTGCTATTCCTAGTGCCAATGCCATATTCTCCCACTGAATTGTCTGCAGCATGCTTCTTGACTACTGTTTGGATCGCACCGCTGGTACGAGTTGTTGTGGTCGTACCCGCTGGTACGATTTGTTGGGAACTCGGCGCTGACGCCCGTGGTTGTACCTGGGTCGCAAGCCCCAAGGGTAGCGTTGGCCTGGCGGCCTGGGGTACAACTGGAAGCATCCGAAGGTCCCGGCAAAGCATGAGTCGACTGGTAACAACAAAACAACTTGTTTATTTTAACATCGCAAAGAGTTGGCGGTCAGGTTGACCGAAGTAGAGAGACGGGAGAGCACTTTACTCCACAGAAGAAATCGGAGCCCTCCTTTTGGCGTCCGGGGGCAGCTGTTTTTATATTCTCGCAGTTGAGGGCAAGAAGGAACCCCTCAATAGACGAGCACGTGATTGTACAATGGGCTAAGGTGACGCACACTGTCGTAGCGCCGCCGGTCGGGCACAAAGACTGGGAGGAGAAGGTAACTTCTGCTCTCGTAGCGCCTCTGGTCGGGCACAATGGCACATACACTCACATACGCACATGAAGACACGTGGCATCGGAACATGCCTGGAAACGCCTGGAAACGCCTGGAAACGCCTGGCGGGGAGCGTAGCGGCGACGCCGAACGGGCCAAAATGTCTGCCGCTTTGTTGCGATCGCGCCGGCTAAACCGCGCGTCGTAGGCGAAACGTAACAGACCGCCCCGCCGGGGGAAGGAGATCCCGATGGACAGGGGACTGCATCCGCTGTCCGGAGGGATGTCGCTCGATGATGCTCATAACAGAAGTCGGGCGTCCCTCGACGTTTCTTGAGCGCAGCGCACAGAGAAGGCCTCGTTCTCTCGTTCAGGTTCGCACAGGACACTGCAAAGTGACTTCGGGAGAGTTCACATTCTTGTTCTCGTTCCCGGCAAGCGTTAGAACTACGCTGAAACTCAACCGCTCAGTCAGCAAGCACGGCACAACCCTCACTAAGCCCTGCCAGGCTCTTTCCCCTTTTTATACCACTGCCTAGTTCCTTACAGTAGTCTAGCATCACTCAGAACGCGTCCACAAATTGGAAAATTGCACTAGAAAGCATATCATCACTTTGAAACACTAAACAAAAGCAATATGTTAAACAATCCTGCCTCAGGAAGAAAACATCAGTAACAAACAATTTTGAGGCTGATTCCTACGTTAGGGGCTTCGACTTAAGCCATCGGCGTTACCGTTGAGACTCCCCTTTTTATAACGCACCTCAAAGGAATATTGTTGCAAAGCGAGGCTCCAGCGCAGGAGGCGGCCATTTTTGGGAGAGATGGTCTGCAGCCATTGGAGAGGGCAGTGATCCGTCTCAATGATAAACCTCGAGCCGGCTAGATAGCATGACAATTTCTGAACGGCCCACACGAGACATGCACACTCTTTCTCGGTGGCGCTATACGCCTGCTCACGACTGGTCAGCTTACGACTAGCATACAGGACGGGGTGTTCTACTTCTCCCTTTTCCCGTTGGCACAGTACAACGCCCATGCCTCGCTCACTAGCATCGCACTGAACAACGAACCCTTTTGTATAGTCTGGCGATCGTAGCACAGGCTGGCTTGTTAGGGCACTCTTTAGGGCGCTAAAAGCTCTTTCCTTTGTCTCGTCCCAGACGACTGTTTGAGGCTCTGACTTTCTTAGAGCATCCGTCAGGGGAGCCGCGATATCATAGTACCTGGGGATGTACCTCTGATAGTAGCCGGCGACACCTAAGAACGACCGAATATCGGTCTTTGTGCGCGGTTGCGGAAAGTCTCGCACAGCGGCCACTTTTATTTCAGAGGGGCGGCGACGACCCTGACCAATCACGTGACCGAGGTAGACAACCTCGGCCTGTGCTAACTGGCACTTAGGAGCCTTTACTGTCAAGCCCGCTTCGCGCAGGCGGGTTAGCACTGCCCGCAAGTGTGCCATATGCTCAGACCAGGATGCGGAGAATATCGCTACGTCGTCTAGATACGGTAAAGCGAATTCTTGCTGTCCCCGCAACACTTTATCCATGAGGCTTGAAAAACAGTATGGCGCGTTCTTCAAACCAAAACTCAACACTTTAGGACGGAATGTTCCCATTGGTGAAATGAACGCCGCATACCTACTAGCCTCTCCTGTAAGTGGAACCTGCCAATAACCCCTGACAAGATCTAGGGTGGAAATAAACTGAGCGCTACTAACTTTCTCAAGGCGCTCCTCGATGTTAGGGATCGGATAAATTTGATCCTTAGTGATGGAATTAAGCCTGCGGTAGTCGACGCAAGGACGAGGTTCCTTGCCCGGTACCTCAACTAAAATCAAAGGGGAGGTATAATCACTCTCACCTGCCTCAATAACACCGAGCTGTAGCATTTTCTTTACCTCAGCCTCCATAATATCGCTCTGGCGGGGTGACACCCGATACGCCTTGGATCGTACTGGCTCTGGGGAGGTAAGTTCTATATCATGAGTAAGTACAGAAGTCCTACCAGGCCTCTCAGAGAACAGACCTTGAAACTCTTGTAAGAGCTGGTGTAGTTCGGTTTTCTGCTCAGGCGACAGCGGTGCTTTACTGATAAGGTCACTAATGACTTGACCGGTGTCTTCCCTGTTCGTCACTGAGCCTAGTCCCGGAAGCTCGACCGGAAGCTCTTCAGGAACGTTTACCATCATGCACACCACTGCTTCCCTTTGTCTATAAGGTTTGAGCAGATTACAGTGGTAAACTTGCTGTGCTTTCCGCTTTCCTGGCAGACTTACCACGTAGTTAACGTCCGACAGTTTCTGAACAATTCGTGCTGGGCCCTCCCACTGCACGTCTAGTTTGTTGTTTAGCGATGTGCGCAATATCATGACCTCATCGCCCACCTCAAAACGACGGGCCCTGGCGGTCCGATCATAATAAACCTTGGCCCTCTGCTGGGCCTTTGTCATTGCTTCACCTGACAACTCCTGTGCCCTTCTTAAGCGTTCGAGGAGCTTAAGCACGTACTCCACCACGACTGGGTCGTCGCCCCTGCCTTCCCATGATTCTCGAAGCATGCGAAGCGGAGACCGAAGCGAGCGACCGTACACCAGCTCAGCTGGCGAAAACCCCGTAGCTGCATGCGGCGCGGTTCTTAATGCAAACATCACCCCAGGCAGACACAGCTCCCAGTCAGTTTGATGTTCAAAACACAAGGCTCTCAACACGCGCTTCATGACGGAGTGGAGCTTCTCAACGGAATTCGACTGTGGGTGGTACACTGAGCTGTGTAGCAGCTTTACCCCACACCTTTCGAGAAAAGTTGTCTTCAAAGCGCTAGTAAACACTGTGCCCTGATCTGATTGGATTTCCGCAGGAAAACCAACTCGCGCAAATATGGACAGTAGTGCATTGACTATCTCAACTGAGCTGAGTTCTTTAAGCGGCACTGCTTCAGGGAACTTTGTCGCTGGGCAGATCACAGTCAAAATGTGTCTGTACCCCGTGGCTGTTACCGGCAGAGGTCCCACTGTATCAATAACGAGCCGTCTAAAAGGCTCCGTAATGATAGGTACCAATTTCAACGGCGCCCTCGATTTGTCCCCTGGTTTGCCCACCCGCTGACAGGTGTCACATGACCTCACGAAGTGGTCTGCGTCCCGAAAACACCCTGGCCAATAGTACTCTTGCAAGAGACGGTCCTTAGTTTTCTTAACTCCTAGGTGTCCGGACCACGAACCCCCATGCGTCAAGCGCAACAGATCCTGACGATAGCATTGAGGCACGATCAGCTGATCGAACTCCACTCCTCTGCGGTCTAGATACTTCCGGTACTGGACTCCCCCTCTTTCCACAAAACGCGCATTTTTCCTGGCGATACCTTCCTTGACATTGCAGCGTATGTTTTCTAGGCTACCATCCTTCCTTTGCTCGGCTATCAAAGCCGACCGGCTGACTTTTAGCAACCTATCAAGTCCGTCTGACGTAGGCGCGATGAGCAAATCTGTAGATAGCTCTTCTAACTTTCCCTTATCGGGCATTTCCTCTCCAGTATCTGGCGCCTTCAACGCTACAGACTCAATTTTATTCAGTTCGGGCGTGCTCTGAATATCAGCTTGCTGCGCCTCTGACCCTTTTTCGTTGTTTGATAACGTCGGCCCCGCAACTACCGCCTTTGCAGCGAGCTCCCGAACCTTCGATCTGGTTAAGGCCTGAACACTAGCTTCACCAAACAAAAGCCCCTTCTCGCGCAGGAGGTGATCGGACCTGTTTGAAAATAGGTACGGGTACTGGGGGGGCAGCATAGATGACACTGCCGCCTCCGTCTCAAGCGTTCCGAAAGGTCCTTCAATAAGCACCTTTGCTACTGGCAGACACACGCTATGAGCTTCCACGGCTTGCTTGATCCATGCGCACTCGCCCGTGAACATATGGGGTTCTACGTAAGACGGGTGAACTACATCCATCGTAGCTGCGGAATCGCGAAGCACTCGGCACTCTTTCCCGTTCACGAGGAGGTCTCGCATGTAAGGCTCGAGAAGCTTCATGTTCTCGTCAGTGCTGCCTATTGAAAAAAACACAACTTTTGGTGTTGTTTCCGGACACTGCGCCGAAAAGTGACCCGGCTTCTGACACGTATAACAAACGCGCGCTTGCCTCATCTCGAACCGCTTTCTGCGTTCGGCTTCGGCTGCCGCCGTCTCTTTACGTTTGGTCGGACTGCTTTCACTCGCATCCTCACTACGCGTGTTCCCCTTTGCTCTCATGGGTGTGAACTTCGGCCTCTCAAACTTCGAGCCAAATTCACCCTTTTGACCGTCCTTAGCTCCGCGAGCCCGACGCGTCACAAACTCCTCGGCTAGCTCAGCGGCTTTAGCCACCGTACAAACGTCTGGCCTATCCAAGACCCAGTATCGCACGTTCTCCGGTAACCGACTATAAAACTGTTCTAGCCCGAAACACTGCAGAACTTTATCGTGGTCACCAAACGCTTTCTCTTCTTTGAGCCACTCCTGCATGTTTGACATAAGCCTATACGCAAACTCTGTATATGACTCACTTTTGCCTTTCTCATTTTCCCGAAACTTCCGACGGAACGCCTCCGCAGACAGCCGGTACTTTTTTAGAAGACTCGATTTCACTGTGTCGAAATCCTCTGCCTCCTCTCTCTTCAAGCGAGCGACTACGTCGGCCGCCTCGCCGGGTAACAAAGTGAGCAAGCGCTGTGGCCACGTTTCCCGAGAGAACCCCTGCTTCTCGCACGTTCGCTCAAAGTTAACCAGGAACAAACCAATGTCCTCTCCAAGCTTAAACGGCCGCATCAGGTCAGTCATTTTGAACAATACGCGTTCTCCTGCACCGTGTGCCTGACTTCCATTACGAGCGCGTTCTATCTCTATCTCGAGACGCTTCATTTCCAAAGCGTGTTGACGGTCGCGCTCTTCTTTTTCTTTCTCTTTTTGTTCTTTAAGTTCGCGCTCCTGTCTTTTTGCAGTCTCCCTTTCCTCAATGGTCTCAAGGCATTCCGACAGCTCGTCATCCTCAGCTTCTAACTCAAGAATAGCCCTTAGCAGTTCTGGTTTTCTGAGTTTGTCCGAGACATTCAGACCCAACTCTCTTGCAAGCTCCAGCAATTTCGGTTTGCGCAACGACTTCAAATCCATGGCTGCTCTGAATGCTGCTTTCTCTACTGCTTACTATTGTCTTGCCGCAAACTAACCCGGCAGCAACGACAACCACAATTACCAGCTCTGTTTCTAACACTAACAAAAGCCTGGCAAAGCTCAGAAGAAGAAAGTCCCGCACTCACCAAACCTCGCAGCCAAGAGTTCAGCGCAGTCGTTCCGCTGCAGGCAACCAGTCATCACACAGGGCTCGTTGCACTGCTCCCGGATCGTCGTTGAGCTGCTCAGCATACAGTCAACTGCATCTCTTCGCTGCTGGCCTCCGTTGTCGCGATCTCACCGCTGGCAGACAGTTGTTTGAATCGCACCGCTGGTACGAGTTGTTGTGGTCGTACCCGCTGGTACGATTTGTTGGGAACTCGGCGCTGACGCCCGTGGTTGTACCTGGGTCGCAAGCCCCAAGGGTAGCGTTGGCCTGGCGGCCTGGGGTACAACTGGAAGCATCCGAAGGTCCCGGCAAAGCATGAGTCGACTGGTAACAACAAAACAACTTGTTTATTTTAACATCGCAAAGAGTTGGCGGTCAGGTTGACCGAAGTAGAGAGACGGGAGAGCACTTTACTCCACAGAAGAAATCGGAGCCCTCCTTTTGGCGTCCGGGGGCAGCTGTTTTTATATTCTCGCAGTTGAGGGCAAGAAGGAACCCCTCAATAGACGAGCACGTGATTGTACAATGGGCTAAGGTGACGCACACTGTCGTAGCGCCGCCGGTAGGGCACAAAGACTGGGAGGAGAAGGTAACTTCTGCTCTCGTAGCGCCTCTGGTCGGGCACAATGGCACATACACTCACATACGCACATGAAGACACGTGGCATCGGAACATGCCTGGAAACGCCTGGAAACGCCTGGAAACGCCTGGAAACGCCTGGCGGGGAGCGTAGCGGCGACGCCGAACGGGCCAAAATGTCTGCCGCTTTGTTGCGATCGCGCCGGCTAAACCGCGCGTCGTAGGCGAAACGTAACACTACCTTGGCATTGAAGTCGCCTATTAGTATAGTGTATTTTGTTTTGACTTTTCCCATCGCCAATTCCACGTCTTCATAGAAGCTTTCGACTTCCTGGTCATCCTGACTAGATGTGGCGGCGTAGACCTGTACGACCTTTAATTTGTACCTCTTATTAAGTTTCACAACAACACCTGCCACCCTCTCGTTGATGCTATAGAATTCCTGTATGTTACCACCTATATTCTTATGAATCAGGAATCCGACTCCTATTTCTCGTCTCTCCGCTAAGCCCCGGTAGCACAGGACGTGCTCGCTTTTTAGCACTGTATATGCTTCTTTTGTCCTCCTAACTTCACTGAGCCCTATTATATCCCATTTACTGCCCTCTAATTCCTCCAATAGCACTGCTAGACTCGCCTCACTAGATAACGTTCTAGCGTTAAACGTTGCCAGGTTCAGATTCCAATGGCGGCCTGTCCGGATCCAGGGATTCTTAGCACCCTCTGCTTCGTCAGAGGTCTAACCGCTGCCGTGGTCAGTTGCTTCGCAGCTGCTGGGGACTGAGGGCAAGGGTTTGATTATTGTATTCATATGGGAGGTTGTGGCCAAGTACTGCACCAGGGTGGCCAATCCTGCTCTAGTGAGGGAGTGCGTTACCGATTCTGGTCACCGGGATCAGGCCGCACTCCAGGCCTGTTTATGCAATTTTATTAAGACGCGAATTTTTTTTTATCCGGTGGAAAATTGCGCGGCACCGGGATTCCAGCCACGGTCCTCTTGCATGCGAGGCGGATGTTCTACCTCTACTCCGCCGCTGCAACGCCTAGTCATTACTAATCATTACTGTCATTACAAGTTATTTCAGTCATTATTAGTTATTACTGCTCACTAGTAAACATTTTTGTCATTTGTAATCAGTTGTCATTACATGCCGACGTTAGACGTATTGGTCTTTTCGTAGTAATTAGTAGTCATTACAAGTCATTAGTAGTCATTTTAGTCATTACAACTCATTACTAGACATCTCTAGGCATTTTTAATCAGTTGTAATCATTACAATCCGTCGTTAGACATATTGCTCATTTCGGAGTCATTAGTAGTCATTATTAGGCCTTACTAGTCAATATTAACCTCTACCAATCTCTATTATAGCGTTATCTTTCACAAAATGCCACTATCAATCACTTTTTATTCCTTAATGTGTCTTCATATGGCGTGATGACGCTTCGGCGGACACTCCGGCGGTCAGGTCTGCTGACACAAACTTCACCATGAGCCTAGAAAGGCTTTCGCCTTAAAAAGCATGCATATGCTGCGGTAAAGCTAAACAAAGGATGGAACATATTTTATTAGAATCTAAAGATATCCGCCCAGCGGTCGGTTAAGGCTCCGTTGGCCTCTATGAACCCTTTTAATCGACGAGGGTAGGGGAAGGTAAACATGTCCGCCATGGAAGTTAGTAAGAGGCGATAAGAAGTTTCGGGGCATAAAAGTATGAAAGAGTACACTATCGCTCAGCGCAGCATGCGACTGCACGATTCAGAATTTACTATGCTGTAAAAATATTTACGCCCTTAAAGGTGTTTTCTTGCCGCACTGTAATACCCTTAAGGGCGTAAACATATTTAGTGTAGGCTGTCATCGCTGAGTTTATCTGCTGTGTAGGGTCCCGTTGAACCTTGTATATTGAGATTGCATGCACGCCACAAATTGTGTTGTATTTTCTGGAAGGCAAGTGGGCACCAGCGATAACGCTGAAACTTTCAATGGGCGATGTATAAAATCCGATGCGCTTGACCCGCAGATCAGATATTCGAGCATCGCCGACTCTGTTTGCGGCTGTCGTTGTTCTAGAGTGTAACATGCTTTTGTGGGCCAGGTTCACCCAACTAAAACGTCAATTGCGTCATTCATAGCTTTGCTGCTGTTTTTTTTACCGTCACTACTACATGAAATTTGGTGGAGGTGCTTTGCGTTCATGTACCGGACGCCCCTGAAAAGCCGTGATTCAAGCCTGAACCACTCAGACGGTACCAACGTCGCCCCAGATAATCAAGCAAGCCGCAGCCTTCAAACCCTGCCCACGGAGCACGAATTCTACCTGAAAACAAGAGCAAGTGCACGGCCACGACAGCAACTACAACGATAAGCCCAATGCAGCCAATACCGGTTGTGTGGCAGCAGCCAAGGGAGCCACCGGCATGCCGCGGATCTACATTTGAGGACCCGCATAGCTGGTTGGAAACGTTATGATAGGGTCGCTGGATTTAACAACTGGAACAGCAACGACAAACTTGCGCCATGTCTTTTAAGAGGAAGCTTTAGCTCGGGCGCTCCTATATAAATATATGTTAAAGGAGAATTCGTTTTTCTCGGCAACCACTGCACCAAATTTGACGAGGTTTTATGCATTTAAAAGAAAGACATTTCTTTTTATTTATTCCGAGGCTTAATGCCTCAGGGCATACAGGGGTATGGGATGGGGGTTAATAAGGATAATTAAATGAATGAAAAAAAGATTTGTTGATCGGATGAAGTCCAAGAGGGATCGATAATGTGGTCCCTGCGTCCAAGTAGTGTAATCACTCGGATTATGCGGCGAAAGTCCCGCTACTGCGAGGTGCCGGAGCCTCGTCGGTTTCAATGCAGGGCAAACCCACAGCAGGTGGTGGATGTCGGCTTCAGCATTTCGCGACTTACCGAGTGGACACCTAGGGCGAGGATATAACGTGCGAAAGTGCGGCCACTTCCGAGTTACGGCAGGAGTGAGAAGAACCCCGACCCGGATCCTCCGAAGCGCAACCTCCTCTGCACGGGTAAGACCGTGGGGGAGGTTTACCGCACACGGAGGTATGAGAGCACGTGTGCGACGCCGAAGGTGCTCCTTTCTTCTTAAAAGGAGGGTGGCATCATCTAGGTGAAAGAGCTGAGGCAGTGACGCTGGAGAGGACGGTAAACGGGTCGCAGAATCCGCACGTCTTTGGAAACTTAGAAGGACGCGTGGGATCCACTCGATAGATATTGGCTGCGGGATGCGTCCCCGCCAGAAGATGGATTTATTGACATATTTCAGGGCTGCGACTAACGCGTCGCAGAAGCCGAGTCGCCTGGAGGGCATCAGTGCGGATGATGATGCGGGCTGTGGGGACCATGGGAAACGCGGCCACAGAGCACAACGCTTCTCGAACAGCAAGGAGCTCAGCCCAAAAGAAGGAAGGGGACTCTTGGATTTGGAACCGGGTCGTCTTATTAAGGGCAGGTGCGCAAAGGCAATAAATTGCAGTCGTCGTTTCACAGCCCTGAATGCTTGCATTAACTTAAAGCACGATGGAGCCAAGCGCCAGGTGGGCATCTTGAACAATAATGCGGTCACGAAGCGACGACGCTGAGTGAGTTGATGTCGGGCGACGTATGTCAGTTGGCTTGTTATCGCTCAGCTGTACAAAACTCCAAGGAGGAAGAACTGGCGATGGTGGTGGTGGAAATGAGTACGAGAAAGCGTAAGCCCTGAGAGCACACGTTGCGTGTGAAAGGCTGGCCTTAAGCCTGCGAGCATCACGCCGCTGCTGCACCAACTCATCTAGTGTGTTCAGCTGTGCATTCTCTTGGAGAGCCACGGTCGGGGTGATGCGGGGAAGGCAAGTGATGACCCTCATTGCCTATTGATTAAGAGCCTCAAGGCGATCCCATTGTGTCCTCGTCAAATGCTGAAATTGGGCTTGATAGACAAGGCGTGGTTGCACTACCGCCTTCACCAACTGTCGCGCAACATATGAACGGGCGCCGCCCATTTTAGGAGTAATGCGCCTAATCAGACCCAACGTCTGAATTGCCTGCTTTTTACTGCTGATGAGACAAGCAGTTACGGTTCTCGACTCGTGGACCGTCAGACCCAGAATATTTAACGTTGAACATTGTTGAAGTGGGGTTCCGGATAGATGAAGACGAATGGGTGTTGCAGAGAGTTTACGCCGGCCCCAGCGATTGGTGACTGACATATAAGCAGATTTGCTGACGGAAAGCCTAAGGCCGACCGAAGAAGTGTAAGTCGACGTCATATCTAAAGCTGATTGAAGGGCAGCGGCTTGAGTCTGCAGGTCATGAGTGCTCCAAACCGTGATGTCATCAGCGTACAACAAGAACTTTATAGGGGGTGCATCGTGTAAGCGTTATGCAAGTGAGATGAAAGCAATATTGAATAATGTGTATGACAATACCGATCCCTGGGGCACGCCGCGAAGAGAGACAAATGAGCCGACGGCGTCACCACTGAGGCGAATAGCAAAATGCCGTTCTTCAATGGAAAGATTTGACAAAATTCTGTACTCTAGGGTGAAAATGCAGCACGTCAATTGAAGCCAAGACGGCAGCATGACCGATGTTATCATACGCCTTTTCGACGTCCATAGCGAGCACAGTAGGGACACTGTGGCTACGAGTTGACGATAAAACTGGGGATGCCGAGACAGCCAGCCCATCTTCATTACCTATGGTTGGACGGAAGCCAATTTGAGCAGGGTGGTAGAAACCGTGGTGCTCTAGCCATCACGACAGTTGTGTGGCTAGCATTTCCTCAGCAAGCTTGCACAACGTTGACGTTAGGGAAATGGGTCGGAAGTTACCAAGGTCAGTCGGCGGCCTGCCTGGTTTCGGAATCGGGATCACGATAGCTGACTTCCAGCCTGCGGGGACAACGCCATCTTGCTTTACCTTTTTAATGGTGTCGAGGAGTTGAGGAGTTGATTTTAAGAAAGACAAAATCTAGTGACTGTTTGTATGGAATTTTTAATTTAAATCGGCGATTTTTTATTCAAAATTTTCAAAAAAAATCAAAAATTTTCAAGAACCAAACTATGAAGTTTACAACTCTAACTCAGCAACCAAAACTGATAGCACAATTCTGTGAATTGCATCTGATAGTACAGATGAAGCGGACAAAATTAATATATTACACATGAAACTCAAAAAAATTCAGTAATATGGAAATACAGCTTTTGCAGAACCTTTATACGCAACGTAACAAATTCACGTAAAATATAAGATCACATGCCGAATTTGTCATGCGTTTTACAGAACCGCGATATCTTTTTTGATGCAGAGCTATGAATTTGCATACCTCGTGCTTCTATTTTTTTCAAACGGTCATATATTTGAAAACCTTTTTCAGAAAAGTCAAGCCTTAAATAGAAATTCCGCTTCCAACAGTCACTAGTATTTAACTTTCTCTTTCAAATGCATCAAATTTCATTAAAATCGGTCCAGGGGTTATTTCATAAAAACGCTTTTGCGTTTTACATGTAATTGAATAGGCCGCGTCGGAGTTGGGCCCGGTGAAGTTCGTGTCAGCAGACCTGAGCGCCGGAGTGTCCGCCGAAGCGTCATCACACCATATGAAGACATATTAAAGATAGATAAGAGAAAAAAAATTATTGATAGTGACAGTTAGTGAATGATAACGTTATAATTGAGATTGGTAGAGGTTAACGGTGACTAGTAATGACTAATAATGCCTACTAATTACTTGTAATGACTACTAATGACTCCGAAATGACCAATATGTCTAACGACGGCTTGTAATGGCCACAGTTGATTAGAAATGACTAGAAATGTCCAGTAATATGTAGTAATGACTAAAATGACTACTAATCACTAAAAAATGACCAATATGTCTAACGATGGCTTGTGAGGACCACGACTGATTACAGTAAGAATGCTTACTAGTGAGCAGTAATGCTAATAATGACTGAAATGACTTGTAATGGTTGGGCTGCTGAGCATGAGGTCACGGGAACGAATTCCGGCCAAGGCGGCCGCATTTCGATGGGGGCGAAATGCAAAAACACCTGTGCACTTAATTTAGGTGCACGTTAAAGAACCCCAGGTGGTCGAAATTTCCGGAGTCCTCCACTACGGCGTGCCTGATAATCAGAAAGTGGTTTCGGCACGTAAAACCCCATAATTGATTGAATTGACTTGTAATGACTAGTAATGACTACGAAATGACGAATATTTCAAACGACTACAATTGATTAGAAAGGACTGATTTGCTAGTAATGACTAGTAATGACTGAAATGACTTTTAATGACTACTAATGCCTACGAAATGACCAATATGTCTAACGACGAATTGTAACGACTACAATTAATTAGGAATGCCTAAAGATGCTTAGTAATGGCCAGCAAGGCCTAATAATGACTGAAATGACTACTAATGACTCCGAAATGGCCAATATGTCTCACGACGGCTTGTAATGACCACAATTGATTAGAAATGACTAGGAAGAAGAAGAATAAAATTTATTGACATGAAAGACAGAGAGGTAGACCTGAGCTAGTGTGCTCTAGTCTGCTACTATGCACTGGGGAAGAGGGAAAGGGAGTGATAGTACTGGGATGGGTGATGATGATAAGAGGAGTGGTGAGTGCTTATGTATATGCGACAGTTCCCTTAGTAGAGCCGCTCGTCGAGCTTGGTGTCCTGCAGAAACATCATTAGTTGAACGCATTGAAGTTGCAGTGTCAGGCCATGGGCTGAGGATAGCTTCCTCCGACAGTGGTTGCCTGCCAACGCTGGCTAGGAAACTTTCCAACGTCCTTCGCTCCAGCATATATGCTGGGCAATCGCACACTATGTGTTGCAGCGTTTCAGACATCTAGCAGTGTTCACAATCAGGGCTGTTCGACTAGCCGATGAGGTGCGAGTAGCGACAGGTGAAAGCAACGCACAGCCGATTCCTGTGCAGCGATGACCTTTTGCTCCTCGTAACCTTCGGGGGCAAACAGAATTTACCGTCTGGGTCGATCATATGTATGCGTCTGTGGATGTTGTCATCGTGGGCTCTGTATGCCTTTGTAAGGTCCTTCATGAGTACTTGATCATAGAGTTGATGTCAAATCGCGAGTAGGCAATACGTACTTCATCAGATGAAGAGACGGCCGATCTTGCCTCACTTTCAGCGAGTTGATTGCCAATCACATCACAATGACTAGGCACCCATTGAAAAGTGATCACGTGGCCACTTAACTCGGCACTGTGATGAAGTTCGGCGATTTCCAGCACGAGCAGGTAATATGGTCCTTTCTTGAAAAAGCATTTTAGCGCGCACTGATTTAGCATCGCGGAATACCGTCCATTTATGAGGTGTCTGCGTTCTCATAAAACGGACAGCCTCCCGTATTCCCGCAAGTTCCCAAGCTGTAGATGTCGATTTGTGGTCTGATTGAAATCGCTCAGTAATTCCAAGTAGTGGGATGACAAATGCGGCCGTTGTCGCAAATGGTGTGACCGTACCATCGGTATATAATGTAAATATATGGGACAGGGTGAGCTGTTTCAAGCCAATGGAGGAAACGTGGAATTTCTTCATAATTCTGGGTATCTGAAGCCTCACTAGTGGTCTTGGCAATGTCCATGGAGGTGCCTCGGGGATGTTGGTGGCCTGGAACCTTGCTGGTATAACGTTTGCGTGACATGCAATTGTTTTAGAAAAAGCAGGAATGTCTACTAATGAGTAGTAATGATTCAAATGACTACTAATGACTACGAAGTGACCAACCTGTCTTGTAATGACCACAACTGATTGCAAATGACTAAAATGCTTAGTAGTGAACCGTAATGACTAATAATGACTGAAATGACTTGTAAACGCTATGAAATGACGAATATGTCTAACGAAAACTTGTAACGTCTACAATTCATTAGAAATGACTAAAGATGCTTAGTGATAACCAGTAATAACTAATAATGACTGAAATTACTTGTAATGACTATGATATTGTTACGTGTAGCTGATGCCCAATGCTATTTACAATTTATTTACAGAGGAGCTAACGGAGGCTAAAATGGAGAAGCTATATCAAACCGGCACACACGTCGTCTTCCTCCACCTCAGTGCAGCCACACTGTGGCGGCTGTTACGTATCATCACCCCCGGCAGTAGAAGCACCGTCCCGTTGCTTAATCTACACATCCGCGGTCAGAGGTGCGTGGTATGGCGTTAGTCTCGCCACGTGAACGATGTCACTTGCAGCTGACGATAACGATGAGAGGTCGGCGGGGATGATTTCATACGTGACATCGGTCACTTGTCGCACCACATGGTATGGGCCAGTGTAGCGCGACAGCAGCTTTTCGGAAAGGCCTACACGTCGCATGGGTGACCAGAGAAGCACCAGAGAACCCGGAGAAAAGTGCATTTCGCGATGGTGGCAATCCTAGAGGCGTCTCTGATGCTCCTGTGAGGCCTCGACACGGGTGCGGGCGAGCTGGCGCGCGTGGTCGGCGTGTGCGGTGAATAACCGGCGGTGTCGTAAAGTGATGAATTATACGCGAACGTCACATCTGGTAAGTGAAGATCCCAGTCGTGGTGGTCGGTCGCAACGTACTTCGAAGGCATGTCGATGATGTTCCGGTTCAGGCTCTCCGTGAGGCCGTTGGTCTGTGAGTGGTAGGACCTGCTGAACTTGTGCTTTGTCGAGCAGGAGCGGAGTATGTCCTCGACGACTGCCGAGAGAAAGCTGCGGCCACGGTCAATGAGTAATTTGCGCACCGTGCACTAAAATGATGCCATAAAGAAGAAAGTCAGCAACGTCAGTAGCACAACTTGCCGGGAGTGTTCTGGTGATTGCGTACCGCGTAGCATAATCAGTATCGACGGCGACCTATTTATTTCCGGAGCCCGAGAGAGGAAATGGTCCAAGGAGGTCTAGACCAACACGGGAAAAGGGTTCGGGTGGGATGTCGATCGGCTGGAAACATCCAGCTGGAAGTGTGGAAGGCTTCTTCCATATCAATATGACCAACATATGTAACGGCGGGTTGTGATGACCAAAATTGATTACAAATGACTAAATACGCTTAGTAATGAGCAGTAATGACTAAAAGAAAGAAGTGAAAAAGAAGATGCAAAGAGAAAGAGGCGAATGATATGAGGAGGAAGAGTAGGCTTTCACCGTTCTCCTCTTAAAAGCGATTTCAAAGGGCCCCTCACCAGGCCTGGCCATTTTAAGCTGACAAGCGCAGAGCATATATTGAGCGATAACAACCGTGTCTGCAAAGTATTAAATCGCTACGCGCCGCGGAAAGGTCTGAAATTTCAATCCGAACGCCCTTTCCTTCTGCACTCGCAGCCGCCGTGCTCCATGCCGAACGGTGACGTAATCGTGCCCCTGCGCCTACGTAATCGTGTCTGCAGCGTGAGTTTGCTCATGGTGACACGTGACTTCGAGAATCATTCAAGACATCTGTTATCTGTGCGATTTGTTGCTTGAATTGACGAATTGAGGATATCTCAGGGTCTCAAACATGGACGGAGGACGGGTGGCACACCGTTCTATCACGTCGCAAGAAAAAGAACTGTAAGAAAAGCGAAAAGGAACCCGAAGAGGGAACCGAAAGGAATATCAAGAAATTCGAGGGTGACTCGACAAAACATAGAAAGAGCCAGGCTAACCGCGACTTCCGACGTGGGAAACGCCGTGGACCTCCGCCTCTCCTGAAAGATGACATCAAGGTCATTTTGAGGCCACACAAGGGCCTGATGGTTAAAGATCTGCTTGGATCGGAGCTCGCTATGGCAGTGATAGAGGCCTGCCAGAATACTTTCGGAGGCAGCAGTTTTTTGCTGCGGATTCATCCCGGATCCAATATTGACATATCATCCCCACCGCACGAACAAGTGGCGGGAAGGCTGCGCGAAATCAGACAACTAAAAATCAGGGGGCACCTTCACTCCTTCAATGCATATGTGGCAGACCCAGAAGATGTTCTGCGAGGCATTGTTCACGGCTTACCACCCGGAACACCTCAGGCGGAACTAATGGAGAACCTGCGGATCCGCACTCAAGGTGTGAAGATTGAAAGAGCCCGCATGCTGGGCTCGTCCAAATCGGCGATAGTGACTTTCACCGGTAAGGTGCTTCCAAGGTGTGTGTACTTTATGGGAGCGGAAGCGATCTGCTACCCATACAAACCCACAATACAGGTTTGCAAAATATGCCGTTCAACGGGTCATCGCACCGATGTGTGCCCAACACCCGATATCAGCATGTGTTCCAAATGTGGGGCAACTAAACCTAATCAGGGGCACGAGTGCTCACCAAAGTGTGCCATCTGTGGCGCTGAACACGCGACGGGCGACAGTTCATGCCGAAAGAAGCTAAAGAACATCGCCCCCCGAACGTCTAGAATCGAGCAGCCTCGACGGAAATCGGGGTGGATTAATTCGAAAAAGGACTTCCCCGAACTCGAGCAACAAAGGCACCCCCGATGGTTCAGCTCGGAAAGGGAGGAATCAATGAGTCGAAGGAAGTCCCGATCAAGATCATGATCAGGATCAAGACCAACATCGAGGGGACGCCAAACCAAAGCCAACAAACCCGAGGACACCCCTTGGAAAACAAACCTCAAGAATACCTCGACCAACAAAAACGACAGGAAGACATCCCCCCAAACCGGAACCGGAGCAGAAGAAGCAGCTGCAAACCGACCAAATAATCAGGTGAGCTTGGCGGGGGTCGTGTCTCCCAGTGCTCCAATAACAGACAATCAGCAATACAGAAAAATCATTGATGAAAACGAACAACTAACGCAAGAAATTAAACAGCTTAAGATACAAATGGAGGCAAGAGCCAAGAATTCCAATTGGCAATCTCCTCATTGCAAAAGAAGTTCGAAAACACAGTTAAAACGCTGCAGGCCTCTGGCTCGGCGGTCAACCCTAACGGGCACGAGTCACAAATACATCCCACCCAAGAAAAGGAAATGGAAGTAGGCGGGGGAACAGGTGATGAGCTTCTTGGCATCCCCACGCACACGAACAACCTTATAAAACAAATACAGAACCAAGTACAAGAAAATAGGAGTAGCATTGCGAATCTCCACGACCTTTTAACAAATTTCATGTCAAACATAAAATCACTCATCGGCGAGGAATTAAGAATCCAGAAACAATATGTAAACGAGACTGTAGAGGGCTTGCAGAGAGCAATTAATAAGCGTCCTCTTGCTACCCCAATCACCCATAAACCATCAAAGGCGGGTCGGGACGACGTGGAGGCTCTCGTACATCATGGCTCAAACTAAATTGAAAAGTGCGGATCAATTGGAGATTTGGCAATGGAATTGCCGCACTTTTCACAAGCGCGCAGCCGCACTCCAAAATTATATAAACGGTGCACCAATCCGACCAGATCTAATATGCCTGCAGGAAATTGGCCCCAAAGTGGTCAAGCTGCAAGGATATTACACCCTGCAAAATTCAAATTATCCCCGCGTTGCCCCCCTGGTGAGCAGGACTATCGCGGCCAAAGCAGAGCAGATAAAAAATCTTCAGATCAATCATCAGATAATAAGCTCATTCCCTCTAAAAAGAGGCAAGGCAAGAACTGTAATACTAAATTTGTACAGTCCCCCCAAAAACAGGAATGAAGATTTTAGCAAACTCCTTGCGGAGGCTCTTAAAATCTCAGGTGCCAAGGACCGCCTCGTGGTGCTGGGAGATTTCAACGCTCCCAACATCGCATGGAGCTACCCAAAAGACACACCCAAGGGAACGCGTCTCGAACACGCTGCATCCAGGCTGGGGCTGAGCCTGATCACGCTCCCCACGATGCCCACCAGGATGGGCAACAGCGTGAGTAGAGACACATTCCCGGACCTCACTTTCACACGCAACATCAGGGACGCTACCTGGACCAACCTAGATGAAAATCTCGGAAGTGATCACTTCCTCATCAGCATTTCCCTATCGACTCCCAAACTACGGCTGGTGGCGGGGCGAATGACTCTGACAAACTGGACAAAATTCCGACTACACAAACCTCCACCCAATTCTGAACCGGATTCCATGGGGGAATTGTCCGATTTTATTAAAGGAGCACACGCGCGGGCGTCTAAAAAGCTTACACGGACGGTGGAAATACCGGCGGTGGACAGCCACCTCCTAAGCTTGTGGGAAAGCAGGCGTAAGCTGCTAAAAAGGTGGCGAAAACAACGCTTGAACAGAAACCTTCTGCGCAGGATCGCAGCTCTGGCAGAGGAAGCAAATCAATATGCCAGTAAATTGGCAACTGAGGGCTGGATCCAGTTTTGCAGTTCGCTACAGGACACACTGAGCACCGCAAAAACTTGGACCATCCTGAGGAATATCCTAGAGCCGGAAAAGTCCAAAACCGCCACCAGCAGAACATTGCAAAGGATCGCGGAGGAATTTCCAGGCACGAATGAAGCATTAATAGAGGCTCTCAAGGAAAGATATGTCGGAGGGAGCGCGATACAGTCAACAGGCCAGATTAATTACACGGGCGTCCAAAATGCGAAGCTAGACACCCCAATATCCACGGAAGAAGTTTTTGCGGCAGCCCAGGCGGCCAAGAAGAATACAGCCCCTGGCGCCTATCAGATTATCAACGCTATGATTAGAAACCTTAACGATAAAGTCATAGACGCTATCACTAGGCAATTTAATGAAAACTATTGGCTTAAGGGAGAGATCCCCGAAGAGTGGAAAACTGCAACAATTATTACAATACCAAAACCCGGAAAGAAGCCATCCCTGCAGGCGCTCAGACCCATTTCACTGACGTCTTGCATGGGAAAGCTCTTCGAACGGGTCATACACACTAGGCTTCAAAATTTCATTGAAGACAGGGGTTCGCTCCCGGCCACCATGATGGGCTTTCGCAACGGCCTCTCGACACAAGACACGTTTCTCTTGTTACAGGAAGAGGTACTTAAAGGCGTACCCAAGGGTGGGGAGCACCTATTGTTAGCTCTTGACCCGAAGGGCGCCTTTGACAATATATCACATGAATCTATACTTTCCGAGCTTAATATAATTGGCTGCGGAGAAAATGCCTTGAATTACATTAGAGCATTCCTCACAGGGAGGAAGGCTACGATAGGAATATCGCATGTCAAATCCAATCCGTTTCAAATGCCCAACAAAGGTACGCCTCAAGGAGCGATCACGTCTCCTCTACTTTTTAACATCGCCATGTGTAGACTTGCGCGGACCCTAGACGGTGTCCCGCTACTGGGTTATACTATTTACGCGGACGACATCACTCTTTGGGCTACGCGCGGGTCTCTAGCAGAGAAGGAGCAGACCCTCCAAGAGGCGGCCACTGCAGTTGAAAACTTTGCAAGGGCCAGCGGTCTTAGCTGTGCTTCCGAAGAATCCGAGATAATACGCATCCACGGGAAACGATATAAAAGTAATGGGAACATAGAAATTGAAATCGAAAATCAGCAAATCAAACAGGTCACTGTTGCTCGGATCTTGGGATTCTGGGTTTAGAGCAATGGCAGGGCCAGCCTCACCATCAATTTACTAAAGTCGGCCACAAAACAAGTGGCAAGGATGATTCAAAGAATCACCTTCCACAAACAAGGCATGAGGGAAAGCGACACTGTCCGTTTAGTACAGGCGCTCGTTATCAGCAAACTAACATATAGCCTCCCTTTTCACACACTCAACAAGAGTGAGGAGGAGCTGGTTGACGCTATTATCAGAGGCGCCTACAAGGTGGCTTTGCGCTTACCGGTGGGCACCCCGACAGACAAGCTCCTTGGCCTTGGTGTATACAACACATAATCGGAGCTCAAGGCGGCAACTTTAATTTCACAGAGAAGCCGACTTAGCCAGACGAGATCGGGCCGAGAGATCCTGGTGAGGGCGGGTATTCCACCGCACCCCCAAAACTTGGACGAGGTACTGGTGGATATTCCCGGTCCCGTCCGAAGCAGGATCTCGGTCACTCCTGTCCCAAGAAATATGCACAAAGACAGAAACAAAAAGCGAAGAGAAGAGAGGGTGAAATGGCTAGGCAAACTAGTCAGAAATAATGAGAACACCGTTTATGTTGACGCCTCTCAGTACAACTGGAAGCGTGCAGTAGTCACTGTCATAGGCAATGACAAGACTAGCCTAATCTCAAGCGCCTCCCTGATCCCGTCCTCTATTTCCAAGGCAGAATGCTTCGCCATCGCCTTGGCAATCAAGGACCGGGAACGGACGGGGCCGTCGTACAACACCATCATCTCGGACTCTCAGGAGGCGTGCCGCTTCTTTATGAACGGCCGTCTCCCTTTCAAGGTTAGCCGCCTCCTGGGAAAGGAACTCAAGAATACATACAGACCGGTCTGGTGTCCGAGACACGCAGGCCTGGAGGGGAATGAGAGGGCTGACGCTCTAGCTCGAGAGCTCACGAACCGAGCGGAGCAACCATCGCCCTCCCATTCCCAACCCGCCGCTTCACAGGAAAGCCGTCGCGAGAAGGATGATAACGATCCGGCACGTATGGCACGACGCGATATTCTTGCTCACCAGCGCGGCATGCGGAAAAAATACGGCGCCCCCCACACATCTTTGCAAGGGGAAGACGCAATAGATCTCCGCAGGATTAAAATGGGGGTCTACCCAAATTTATTAAGGTTGAGCAAAATTTTCCCAACGATGTACCGGCGTGCCTGTCCGTGGTGTAGCGACTCACCACCGTCTTTGTACCCCATCTCATGGGGATGGCAAAATAGACCGCCAAATTTAAATGCCTACTTAGTTAGGAATAATCTAACCAACACACTGGAGCAATGGGAGGCACAACTCGCCAGCTCAGACCCGAAGGTGCAGAAGGCTCTTCTTGGTCACGTTCGGCTAGAGGCAGAATCCAGTGGAGCCCTGGACTTGGGGCACCACCCATCAAGCTCCTAATCCCCTATCCTCATTTCCCCAATTCAATAAAGTTATAAAGTTCCTTGTGCACAGCGCGCAAAATCGTGCGCTGCGTAACGAGACAACAGCGCGCGCGACGCCGTCGGCGGAAGTGCGAGCGCCGAAAAAGAAGGCGAGGAGCAAAAATATGAAGGCGGGGCCTTTGACGTATGCGTCACGCGATCCTCGAGGTCCGGTATGGGATAACGCAGGCAAGGAATTTTGCTTGCGTATGCTAGATGGGGCGAGCGGAGGGAGTGTCTAGCTATGCAGTGGAGTTCGCTTCCTGAAATCATGGGTTCGCGGCACTGAAATAGTTATATCTCGGCTGTTATTGAGCCGATTTGAAAAATTTTTTGCGGCAGAACGACTCTTAGAGGACACGTAACAACTTCCAGCGAATAACCAAAATTTGCTATTAGGCCTGGTGAGGGGCCCTTTGAGGGACCCTGTAATTTTTTTGTATTGGACGACCCTCCCCAGGACAGGGTTCTGCATGCAGCTTTTCTGGACATCAGGGTCTACTTCGCGTGGGTGCCACCTCGTGGCGTTGTAATCTTAAACTTTTCAAACTTTGCGCGGTGACGTAGGGATGACGTCAGCAATACAAAAATTGAAAAATTAAAAACTATTCCTTCCCACTGAATTTCACCACAAATTTTGTCCCGCCGGCGTTATCAGTGTTCTTGGTAAAGCGTAGCCGATAATCGGCTGGAAATGATTTACCATCCTAAGAGCTTTTAGTAGCGGCGAGCGATGATTCATTCTGGGCTTTTGAGAGGCTTCCCGAAAAGCAGCCACGGTATTTTATGCTACGGAGTATATGGACTAGACTAATCGTCGGAAGGACTCCGCGGCAGTTTTTTCTTCAGTCAGCGAACATTCTTAGCGTCCGAAGACCGCACAGCGTCTACGAGAGACGCCGTTATGGACGGCTTTTGATATTGACATATCGGTTTCGTTAAGATGGCCCCAATTATTTCCCTAGCGACTTTGCTATCCTCACTCATTGGCTGCCATATAGCTGCTGCAAGTCGAGATGTGCTTAACTACTGAGATGGATACATGGATAAGTTTGTTTTGGACCTTGAGGTAGAAGACGAGACACCAGAACTGTGCAAACTGTCCCTGTGTCGTCCTCTGTTAGCATGCTACGGCCGAAGCTGTTCACAATATTACGTCTCATTTATTGACCACCAGGCCATGTACACCTTTGGGCACAAGATGTACAGGACTTCGAGATAGTTATGAACGTGCTGGGGGGGGGGGGGGGGGGGTCCTGTCACAGTTATGCACGTGCGTGAAAGAAGACCGCGGTATTTAAGATTATTGTGCAGTAATGAACGCGGTATTTGTCTGCTCTCCATATTGTCTACCATGTTGCCGTTCCGCCTTTATAACATAGTCGCAATGTAGATTAGCATATATCGAACGCCGGAATGGCTGCCCACATGAGCAAAGGCCTCGCGCACAACTCACACTTACGTGTGTTCAAGGATTGTGCCACTGTCAAGGACATCATTCAGGAATGTTGGCGGTTCGAGGAAGGTGACAGTTGGCGCATGAGATAATTTGTTCGCTTCCTCATTGCACGAGAATCGGTACCAGCCGTGGAAGGATGACACTGTAGAATGATAGAGTCCGCGTCTGAAATTTCAGACCCGACTCACCCTGTAACTACTGACGACTAAGCATCTCGCTTATATGTACAGTCGCCCTACAGTTCACAGGGTGTTGGCGTAGGCCACAGGGCCTACTGGACCTCTCTTCAACACTTGCCGACAATTCTCGAGTTATCTTGCCCCATGAGGTATCACCTGAACTAGTCCTGCAGCCAATTTATTTGTCTCGAAATTTGGCCACCCTGTCAACGTTATTGTTTTTTATCTTTAATATATATTTTGTATAAGTTAATGCTGTCCTGACCTTCCCAGCGGTTTCGCCTTTCCTATATGCCAGCATTTTAATTTGTATGCATTCTTTGGCGAGTGCCCGACCAAAATATGTCACGCGAAAGATGTAATGCTTTGTATCTGCACAAAATGCGTAATTTACGAAATTAAGACATTTAAATGTTATAGTAGTGTGAATATAGATTGTTGGCATTATTAGCGATAAGGAAAAATTTAAACAAAAAGAATTGATCAAATAGAATACCCATATGAACCGAATTATGCATATCCTGACGCGGGGCTCCATAGAAAATGCGTGGGAAAGCCTATAGCAGGGCTGGATCAACTAAATTTTGTAACTGGGCCAACAGAAATTTAACGGTGAGCCAACTTAGAGTTTGGTGGTGGTCCGACTTCAGACTTGGGCGTGGGCCAACTTCAACTTGTGGGTGAGCCAACTTGGCTGTGGGTGAACTTGTAATGTGGGGGTGGGTCAAATTGAAATTTGGCGGTGGACAAACTTGAAGCTTGAGGGTGAGCCAACGTGAAATTTAGGGGTGGTCCAACTAAATTTGGGGTTGGGCCAACTTGAAATTTAGGGGTGGGCCAATTGAACTTTATGGGTAGGCCAACTTGAAATTTACGAACGGGCAAACTGGAAATTTCAACTTTGAGGATAGGCCAACTTGAAATTTGAGAGTCTGGTAACTGAAATTTGGGGGTACGCTTGCGCTGCGCAAACATACAAGACTGTTTCAGTGGAGCTACCGCATAGTTTTTGTCCAGCCCTGTTCATATTTTGTGGGATTTTCGAAAGACCCCGCGACCATAACAGGCCACTTGACAATGCTGTTCAATAAGTCATTTTATTTACATGAGGCGTTCTGCAAGCTGCTGCCGTCTTGCCGTTCATCAGCCTCGTGAATGTACTATCCATTGCAGCCTATATTGAAGACTACCACAGCCTGTAAGTACGCAACGATGCAGGGGCCATGGGATTGAAGACCCCTAAATCAACTTTACCGCGGACACGGCAGCCGCTTTTTCGCACTTGGAATGAAACTATTCCATCAATGAGCGCGATTCTTAAGTATATATGTAAATTCACAGTTTAAAAAATTGCATTTATTTCTTGGCGTACAGTCGCGTGTCATCATGGCGCCGTCACGTCCTTTGCGGGATTTCATCACTGCGAGAGCCAACCTGGCCTACTGGACCACTGAGTTTTTTTTTTACTTCCAGGAGTAACCTCACCCCTCTGTCGAGACGCCAATGGTCTATCCAGTTTACTACAGACGTGCAAGACTGTGTGTTTCTTTCAGCTGTTCATTATTTGCGCCCTCCACAGCAATACTGTGAAGGTGCTTCCTTTTTCTACACTGTACTAATAAATGAGCTTGACTTCGAATTCTATTCGTTTAATAGTGTTGTATTCTTGCTGTCACTGTTGCACGTAACGTACACAGAATATTCGGACACCCTCAAATGAAATGCTTTAACATCTTGCCTGAGCACGGCCGCCATTGTGACGCAAATCAACATAACTTGAACTCATTTTCACCGAACTAAAGGCTGGAACAAACCCTTACGTCAACCTGAACAAGGTCAACAAGAGAAGTAGTCGTCAACCTTCTAATGCCTTTATTCCCAAGCTTTTTTTTTTTTCAGGCTGTCACCTTGTACTGTGAAACGTCCCCCTGATGCATCCGATGTGTTAGTTGTTATTCGCAACTCCATGATGCATTGGCGGCAGGCCACCACGGCGTGTCACACAAGTATGACCACGCTGATTCATTTGGATTGGCATATACCATTTTGTGCGTCGTTACGTCCCCACATATCAGTACTGTTAGAGCTTGAAAAGCTGTTTATCTAATCTGACTGTCTTCCTTGTAATCCTACTGTAATTCTTAGCAATACTGCTAGTCCTGGGCCCATGTAATTGAATACAAAACGCTTAGTGTAATAGAATGGAACCGTCTAGCTGATCTTAGCCAACTTATTGTGACCTAGAGCCTTAATACGTACTGTCAATTGGTGGTATGTTTCAATTTTGCGTAATATTTTCCCATAGCACGTGCTATTTATGGGTAATACCTACTGTTAATTGGTGCTGTGTTTCCATTTTGCGCAATGTTTTCCTATGTTATCTTTTATGTTCGTGCTTTTATTTTGCCTACTGTACCTGTCCAGCTTGGACCAATTCTTGCTCTGCATCATTAAATAAATTAAATAAATAAATAAATAAAACACCATTGCAACTCAGGTTAACAGGTAATGGGATTTGCAAGTACGGATTCCACTAACATTGTTGCTATAACATGATAATAATAAATTTCCTATAACACGAGAAAAATTAACCAACAATAGCAAAATCCCTTTCTACTAGAATACAGAAATATATTGATCATTAATTATAAATTGCTTCAGAACATACGAGAATCTTGGACACTCTTTCATCCGATTCGGAAGATTATTCCATATGTTAGTTCCAGTGTAGACTAACCTGCGCCTACCGTACAAGTTGCTAACAGGTGGTACGTTAAAATTCCTGTTCAATTGTGTCCTCGTGTGTCTGCGTGGTGTGATGAAAATGGTACTTGGAAGGTGGTTATTGTCCCAAAGTATGGCATGAACTGAGCACGCTGGTTTTCAAGTCCTTGACAATGAGGAATGGCATAATGTTCGTTTTTTTAATAGCGGTTTTGTGTGTTCCGTATAACCAGATGAAGACATAATTCGGACCACTTTTTGCTGCAGTTTGGTTACTCGATCCAGGTAAGATGAATACGTATGCTCGCATGTCTCAATACAATAGGTTAATCATCTATGAAAAATACAACCCGCCATGGTTGCTAAGTGGCTATGGTGTTGGGCTGCTGAGCACGAGGTCGCGGGATCGAATCCCAGCCACGGCGGCCGCATTTCGATGGGGGCGAAATGCGAAAACACCCGTGTGCTTAGATTTAGGTGCACGTTAAAGAACCCCAGGTGGTCAAAATTTCCGGAGTCCTCCACTACGGCGTGCCTCGTAATCAGAAAGTGGTTTTGGCACGTAAAACCCCAAATATTATTATGAAAAATACTAAAGTAAATCATTCGTAGTGTGCATGCGGGAAAATGCTTACGCGCCTGATATAAAGTAAAGCATACATGACTGAGCCGGCTGCAAACATTTGCTATGTGTGCCCTGCAATGAAGGGAAGAATCTAACGTTATACCCAGATACTTATATTCTTGAGCTTTTGTAACTGTTGTCATTGCAGTCTTCAAAGTTACTGGTAGTATTTAACTCTATTGGACTAAAATATATTGTACTTTGTTTTAGATGTATTTACTGTTAATTTGTTGTCCATAAACCAGTTTCTTAGTTTTTCTAGGTCTCTATTATCAGTGTTTTCTAAGTGATTGATATCCTTTCCTGAGATTAAAACTATGGTATCATCAGCATACATTACTGCCTCACCCTTATCAAGCCTTTGGGATAGGTCATTGATGTACAAGGAAAATAGTATTAGACCCAGAACCCTGCGGAACGCCGTGTGTAATGGGTAGGAAGTTAGACGAGACACTGTCCAAGTGTACGCTCTGGTATCTTTCTGCTAGGTAATTCTGAACGAAAAATAAACTGCCGCCTCGAAATCCATAACATTGCAGCTTTTTTAGCAGGACCTCATGGTCGACTGTGTCGATCGCTCTTAATATGCCTAGGAATATGCCAATTACTACTTCGTTGTTATTCAGAAAAGTGTTAATATAGTCTTCAACATAAGTAACTGCGCTGCTGGTCGACTTGTTTGGCTGAAATCCGTGCTGATGCGGCGTTAGTATATATATATTGTATTTTGCCAAGAACTTAGTTATTCGCTTGACTATAAGCTTCTCGAACACTGTGTTATTGCTAGAGAGTATTGAAATGAGACGGTAGTTTTCTAACAGGTTATGATCACCGCTCTTAAATATGGGAGAGACCCTAGCTCTCTTCAGTAAATTTGGATAGGTTCCAGTGTAAAAAGCACAATTGAAAATTTGCGCAAGTTAAGGACACAATAAATCTAAATTAGATTTCACATCCTGAGGCTTTGTAGGTCGGCATGTAAATAATTGTAGACATTGCCTATTCATCAGTATTACCGAAAAATGCGAACGAGGTTGTTGTACTCAAAGCCAGGGTGTAGCTGCGGGATTGGGTACATAGCAGGCTTGGATGACAAGAGGGCTGGCGACTTGCTGGTCGCGCTGTTTCTTTTTTTTTTTTTTTAGGGGACTCACGGGCACTCAGGAGGCCAGAGTAGGTAGTAATGAAGAAGGTCTCCTAAGGCAACCTCAGAATAGCATCGCCGTCAATAACAGAAAAAGGAGGAAAGCAAGAAAGAGAGCTCTCCACGCAATAGACTACATCAACATGCAGGGCGGAAGAGGAAAGGAAAAGTGGGCAGAGATTGAAAAGCAGTTAAATAGAGAACAAAAAGGGGTGCATGCGGTTACAGAAATGCACCTTGGAGACTGGGAAGAGCCGCCAGTGATTGAGAATTATGTTTGGGAAGGGTGCAACAGAACTAACTCGGAAAGAAAGGGAGGGGGAGTCGGAATACTCATTCATCAGGGAGCCAAATGGAAAAGAGTACATTCAAAATGTCAAGAGCATCTTTGGTTATCAGGTACAATGAGTGGGAAAAAAACTTGGCTGGGCGTTACGTATTTGTGGACCGGAAATAATTGCACAGAGAAGAATAAAGAGTTAGTGGAATGCATAAGCGCTGATATTGAGGGTTTCGGGAATGGTGCTGAAATTGTACTATTAGGTGACATGAATGCCAACATACAGGATTTAGATAGCAATACCGACAATAACGGGAAGTCAATGCTAGACCTTTGTGAGCAACACAACCTCGTTATCGTGAATACAGGGCCTAAGTGTGAGGGCAGATCACGTGGGAAGTGGGAAGCCGGCAATCGACCTTGAATCGACCATTGTCTGATGACAGAAGGAATTCATGATAAGTTGAGAGAAATGGTCATCGATGGGGAAGGGTTTAGCAACATAGGGAGTGACCATAAATTCAACATTGAAAATGGGATATGTAGTTGGGAAAAAAGCAAGGAGTGCAAAATGGCCAGTCCAAATTTGAACGCTGAACAAATAACAAATATAGTCACAAGAGTCGAGGAAGAACTTGGCAAATGGCCAAGTAAGGAGTGGGGATATAGTGAGCTTCTAAGTTTAATAAGGACAGAAATACGGAAAGAGAAACAACATGTTCGTCGGAAGGGAAAAAATAAACTGAAAATCTGGTGGAACAGGGAGATACGAGAAGCGATCGCCGAACGACAGAAAGCATCCCGAGAGTACAGGCAGGCAAAGAAGGCGCAGTTGCCGCAGGATGAAGTAGCCATTAAATGGGAAATATACCGGGAGAAAAAGTTTATGGTTCAAATACTGGTGCAAGCAAAGATGAAAGGTGAAAGTGAACGTTGGCTGTCAGAAATGCGCGAGAAAAAAAAAGGACGCACCGAAAATATTTTGGAACCACATAAAATTATTAGGCAGGAAGTCAACAACAATACAACAACATATCCTAGACGAAGATGAAAATAGACTGGAAGGAGAAGTGGCCATAAATTACATCCGAAAATAACAGCCGAATACTTTCCAAGGCAATGACGAGGTTGTATTTGAAGCAAAAAAGAGCATGAAAGAGACCCACGTGGAAAAGGAGCTGGTGCTGACAAATTTCAATTGGAAGAAAGCCCAAGTGAAAATTCCTAAGCGCACAGCCACAGGGCTTGACGAGGTTCCCGTTAAGCTGATTAATGAACTAGGACCAAAAAGCAAGGAAGCTCTGGTGAAAGCAGTAGAACAAACTTTAAAAGATAGACGAATACCAGACAGCAGGCGACAAAGTAGAATGTATTTAATTTATAAAGGTAAAGGGGAGAAAGATAGAATTCACTAGTATAGACCGTTCACCATTACATCGGTAATATACAGGCTAGCAATGCAGGCAATCAAATTAAAGCTGCAAGCATGGACAGAGAATAATGGAATTTTGGGAGAACTTCAGAATCGCTTCAGAATAGGTAGGCGTTTGGATGATGACTTATTTGTTCTTACCCAGTGTATTGAAATATCAAAAGTAGAAAGCAGACCGTTATATGTGGCCTTTTTAGACATTACAGGAGCCTATGACAACGCAGACCGCAACATTTTGTGGGATATTCTGGAAGGGGAAGGCTTAGGTGACGATTGCCTACAGCTTTTGAGAGAGATTTACCTAGAAAATACCGTTTGCGTTGAATGGGAATGGATGAGGAGCGAGGAGAAAGTTCATATCAACAAGGGACTGAAGCAGGGGTGCCCTTTATCCCCGCTGCTGTTTATAATGTACATGGTGAGGATGGAGAGGGCGCTAGAAGGAAGTAATATCGGGTTTAATCTCTCATACAAACAGGCGGGTACAGAAATGGAGCCGCAGCTCCCAGGTTTATTTTATGCGGATGACATTGCGTTGCTAGCTAACATGCAAAGTGATTTGCAACGTCTGGCTAATACCTGTAAACAGGAAGGCAAGAATTTAGGTCTGAAATTTACTGTTCGAAAATCAGGTGTTGTGGTATTCAATGAAAACAGTGAACAGACAGTGGCAATACAGGGCCAGGAAATACCTCGGGTAACAGAATATAAATACCTTGGTATATATATAGATACCTTGGTACTCGCTCACCATGGTTCAATAACACGTTAAAGCGCATGCGCAACAAAAAGAAGCCGATATTTCGACGCGCAAAATTCACAGCCAGAATAGACCACTGGTCTTGCTATCAAAAATTTAACAGAGAATTCTGTACTGCGCTCTTAAAAGCCAAGAAGGAATTCTTTGATAAAACTCTTCCTTTATTACTTCGTTCTAATCCCCGTAAATTTTGGAGCATTATTAACGGTACTAAAAGGACACATCATCATCATCATCATCATCATCAGCCTAGTTACGCCCACTGCAGGGCAAAGGCCTCTCCCATACTTCTCCAACAACCCCGGTCATGTACTAATTGTGGCCATGCCGTCCCTGCAAACTTCTTAATCTCATCCGCCCACCTAACTTTCTGCCGCCCCCTGCTACGCTTCCCTTCCCTTGGGATCCAGTCCGTAACCCTTAATGACCATCGGTTATCTTCCCTCCTCATTACATGTCCTGCCCATGCCCATTTCTTTTTCTTGATTTCAACTAAGATGTCATCAACTCGCGTTTGTTCCCTCACCCAATCTGCTCTTTTCTTATCCCTTAACGTTACACCTATCATTCTCCTTTCCATAGCTCGTTGTGTCGTCCTCAATTTGAGTAGAACCCTTTTGGTAAGCCTCCAGGTTTCTGCCCCGTAGGTGAGTACTGGTAAGACACAGCTATTATATACTTTTCTCTTGAGGGATAACGGCAACCTGCTGTTCATGATTTGGGAATGCCTGACAAACGCACTCCAGCCCATTCTTATTCTTCTGATTATTTCCGTCTCATGATCTGGGTCCGCCGTCACTACCTGCCCTAAGTAGATGTATTCCCTTACGACTTCCTGTGCCTCGCTGCCTATTGTAAATTGCTGTTCTCTCCCGAGACTGTTAAGCATTACTTTAGTTTTCTGCATATTAATTTTTAGACCCACTCTTCTGCTTTGCCTCTCCAGGTCAGTGAGCATGCATTGCAATTGGTCCCCTGAGTTGCTAAGCAAGGCAATATCATCAGCGAATCGCAAGTTACTAAGGTATTCTCCATTAACTTTTATCCCCAATTCTTCCCAATCCAGGTCTCTGAATACCTCCTGTAAACACGCTGTGAATAGCATTGGAGATATCGTATCTCCCTGCCTGACGCCTTTCTTTATTGGGATTTTGTTGCTTGCTTTATGGAGGACTACGGTGGCTGTGGAGCCGCTATAGATATCTTCCAGTATTTTTACATATGGCTCATCTACACCCTGATTCCGTAATGCCTCCATGACTGCTGAGGTTTCGACTGAATCAAACGCTTTCTCGTAATCAATGAAAGCTATATATAAGGGTTGGTTATATTCTGCACATTTCTCTATCACTTGATTGATAGTGTGAATATGGTCTATTGTTGAGTAGCCTTTACGGAATCCTGCCTGGTCCTTTGGTTGACAGAAGTCTAAGGTGTTCCTGATTCTATTTGCAATTACCTTAGTAAATACTTTGTAGGCTTTGTAGTAAGGACACACATTCAGTTAATCCAGTCTGATGTCCCAGTAATTCAAAGCGAATGCTGCAATGTTCTGAACAATGTATTTGTTACTCATTTTCATAAGAGCACTCCCACAGTATTTCCGCATATACCAAAAACCAACTTCTTCCCAATGGATTATATGGCTATTGATGCAGTTGGTGTCGAAAGGCTGATTGTCAACTTAAAAGTGTCTTCGTCGGCCGGTCCAGATTGTATTTCATCAAAAATGCTGAAGTGTACGCAAGTTTATTCTGCACTGATATTGTCAAAGCTTTTTCAACAGTCATTACAGATGTCTACACTGCCCTCTCATTGGAAGATAGGGAAGGTGGTCCCTGTGCATAAATCTGGTGATGTACATTCCCCCAATAATTATCGCCCCATATCATTAACATCCATTCCAGTAAAAATCCTAGAGCATATAATATACTCGCACCTCATTGAATTCCTTGAGTCCAATTCCTTCTTCAGCATTTATCAGCATGGATTCCGTAAAGCAGTTTCGTGCGAAACGCAATTGTTATGTTTTACTAACGACTTGTTTATTAACGCGGATCATGACTTTGATACTGATTGCATATATTTAGATTTTGCTAAAGCATTTGACTCCGTCTCACACGGTCTACTTATCTTCAAGCTTAATCAACTTAACATAGACCCCAATGTACTTGCATGGATTAAGGAATTTCTCTCTAACCGTAGTCAGTATGTGACGGCTAACGACTTCTCTTCACGTAATTCTACCGTAACATCTGGTGTACCACAAGGATCCGTTTTGGGCCCTCTGCTCTTCTTGATTTATATTAATGATCTTCCTACTTGCCTTTCTTCCTCAACTGTCCGACTGTTTGCAGATGACTGCGTGGTTTACCAGAAAATTACTAACCATGACGATTATCTATATTTGCAACGTGATCTAGATAGGGTATTTGAATGGTGCAGTCAATGGCTCATGACACTTAATACAACTAAATGTAAAAGTATGCAGGTTTCTCGTCACAGCACTAATCACTGTCCGCGTACTTACTGCCTCAATAATATTCCATTACCATCTTTTAACAGCTATAAATACCTTGATGTTCACATTTCTTCTAATCTATCGTGGAATACGCATGTAGAATATGTAACTAACAACGCCAATCGCATGCTTGGTTATCGGCGTCGAAACTTCTTTGATGCCCCATCGTCCCTGAAGTTAACACTTTACAAAACCTTGGTACGTTCTAAATTAGAGTACGCATGCGCCATATGGGATCCTACTCAGACTACACTCATTCAAACTCTTGAAGCCATTCAGAATCGCGGCACACGTTTCATCTTGTGGAATTATTCACGTCATTCCAGTGTCACATCTATGAAGAAAACCCTAAACTTGCCTGACCTTTCATTGCGTCGAAAGTCATCTCGCCTTAATCTTTTTCATAAAATCTATTATTATAACAACGAGGTGAAGGACGTTTTGTTTCATCCACCTCATTACATATCTTCAAGGACCGATCATCGCTTCAAGGTGGGGCTACCTTCTTGTCGCACAAAATTGTGTAATGACTCTTTTGTTCATAGAACAAGTGTCGCATGGAACCACCTTCCTTCCACAATCGCCAGCATAGCTGATGACCACCAGTTCAAGATCGCTTTACAAGACGCCTTGTAATATTTTTGTTTGTTGTTTGCTGCACGCCTTGCCATTTCTTCCCCACTCCTTTCTGTAGTGCCTTTGGGCCCTGAAAGTATTTTAAATAAATAAATAAATAAATAAATAAATATGGATAAACGAAGGCAATAGATATATGGAAACACAGGAAAAAACAATAACAGTAAAGGGGAAGAGAAATGAAGTCATAACGAAGCCCAGAGCGCTATGGGGATACAATAGGTACGAGGTGCTCCGCGGTATGTGGAAAGGTGTAATTGTTCCTGGACTTACTTTCGGAAATGCGGTTGTTTGCTTTAAACCAGGGACACAATCGGGACTCGGTGGGAACCAAAGGCCAGTGGGTCGCCTCGCATTGGGCGCTCACGGGAAGACTACAAATGAAGCTGTGCAGGGTGATGTGGGCTGGTCTAGTTTTGAAGTGAGGGAAGCTCACAGTAATATTGTTTATGAAGAACGACTGAGGAATATGGAAGTAAATGGGCTGGGAAAGTGTTGAGGTATCCGTACAGGAAAAACATTGATTCACAGTGGAGGAAAAGAACTAGAAATCTTACCAACAAGTATGCGACTTGTAGGGTGGGCAACACAGCAACAAAGAACGTCAAACGAAAAGTCAGAGAGGCTGAAGTAATCTCATGGGTGGAAGCAATGGAAAAGGAACCTGCCATGAGTAACTACTTAAGAGGAAAAGACGAAATCAGGAAAGAAGGAATTTATGATAACTTGAAGGGGAGCTCATTACTTTTCGAAGTGAGATCAGGATGCCTTAGAACACGCACTTATAAAGCGAGATATAAGAAGGAAGAGGAAGCATGTGCTTGCTGCGGTAAAGCTAGGGAAACGATGGAGCATGTTTTATTAGAATGTGAAAACATCTGCCCAGCGCTCCATTTAGGCACCACTTGCCTCCTTGAAGCCCTTGGGTTCAGCGAGACCAGGGGAAAAGTAAACATGTCCACAATAGTCATTAGTAAGAGGCAATTGGAAGATTGGTGGAAGTAGGGAAACGACGAAAAAAGAACGGAGACGTACAAAAGCAAAGTTCGCAATAGGGGGTCAGAAAATCTGGTTGTGGGAGTCCGTAGCATTTTTTTCTCTTTTTTTTGACCTAGGTAGGACACAAGGCAGTATAATAGCAAGAGCTTGGTGGCGCAACCCACCGCCCCGTTCCAAAGTGGACGCTCATAACATCCATCCATCCTACACATCAATATAGGTTTTGATTCATTCAATGAAGATGTAGCACGTCTATACTGTCACGCTGTAGTGATGTGAAGAACAAGGCAGTTTCAAAAGAGTGAGTCACGAATTTACCTCATTATAAGGCCGAGCTTGCGTTGCAAAAAAAATAACACTCAAAGCACAAGAATGGCTGCGAGCAAAGTTCTTCCTCTGAACCTGATCTAGGGATCAAGGCACCGGTTCATCAGATTGGAATGCTCGTACAGGCGCCCAAATCTTTAACTGGCGTGCGCGAGCGGAGACTTTTCCGTGCGTCAGCGCCGTATGACGGGGCGAGGCTGGAAACAGCCTAGCAGACGATGGGCCCAGCTGAGCGCGCTTTGTCCGCATGCGCTTAGCCTCAGACTGTTTCCAGCCTCGCCCCGTCATACGGCGCTGACGCACGAAAAAGTCGCCGCTCGCGCACGCTAGTTAAAGATTTGGGCGCCTGTACATTGCAGCGCAAACTCCGGCGCTTGAGTACAAACTCGGGGCATCGAGAATGTACGCCAGTATTCACTGCACGCGCGCAATCTGATTAGATAACGCTCTTTCGCTATTGAATCCGTGACAACAGTCTGGATATTAGAAATACATGCAGGCCCGTCTTCAGCTAGCCGATAACGTTGAAACAGTGGTTAGACGCTAATGAAAACTCACCCCCCCCCAAAAAAAATAAAAACAGTATACAGTTGTTACAGTTACAGGTGTTACAGTTTGTATACAGTTGTTCTAAATTTTAGCTGAAACAGTGCTAATGGTAAAAATGGCCCCCAAGGCTGCACAGTGGCGCCGACATACCAAAAATTCAAGAGCTAAACACTTTCCAATTAATCCTATTTATCAAACCAGCATTTCCTGGTTCCATGTAGCCCTATAGTCCAGGGGCCAGTTTCACTACGGGTACTGTGTCGGAGCTCATATTTCACGTGACTGTACGTATGTAAGAATAAATTGTCACAAAATTACGGTATTTTCCGCTTGTGGCTGTGCTCGTGACGAAATCTGGGGCGGCGATATTGACAGCTCAGGCATTCTATTTTTTTGCATTGATTTTGCTTTCAGAAAGAGATAATGCTATAAATGCAGTGTCATCCGTTCTTGTCTCGTAGATTTAAGCATGGGTTTAAATAAACTTGGTACCTCATTCATCCCCGAGAGTAGGTATAAGCGGGGAAACCCTCGCTCGCTCGCACAAACACACGAATACGCAGGCACGCACAGAGAGATACGACACATCTTCACCCGCATTCACATTTACACGCGCTCTCGCATGCACACCCGCACAAAAATGCCCGTGCACGCGCAGGTGGAACTGCATGCATGAACACACAAACGCGCGTATGCTCGCACGCCCATAGACGCACTGGTGCGCACGCATATTCAAGTACGGAAACACAAACACGCACGCACGTGCAAATGCAAGTACACAAGAAAGCACGCTCAAGGTGTGCACACGCGTATACACTACCTCTCCTTCCCTGGTGCCTCACAAAAACATACGCGCGAACAGGCTGAATGACGATCGCCCTGCAATTACCGTTCAAACTCCAGCGATCGTTTTACGGTTTAAATTTGGCGCTTCTTCAAGTCAATGTGCCCTCTTCCGAGAGTGTGCAAAAGCATTTGATCCTGTCGTGTGACGTAACTGCCCATCCATGGGAAAACACTGCTTTAATGCACCACCAACGTTGCGACTAAGTGCCGTAAGGGCATATGTTGTTAGAACGGACTATCCTCTTGGCACTGCCAGGTGAAACTTGTTTATAATCCGCCGATGTATTGGAATAAACTTTTCTAAAATATTGACCATTCAGTTACGCATGTGCATTGCCGTGAAGTTCCACAGAATGATGAAGGTGCAATGTCCAGAATTTCTGAATATGTCCATGCTACAAAGTACGACAGCTTTTTTTACCTTTCAAAGCAAAAGCTTTAGTAACCGCGTCGAGCCGAGTTTCGCCGTCGCCAGCAATTTGACCTTCATTTAACCGCAGATGCGCCGTAGCCTTGGCAACACATCACGTGACTCACCGCGCAGAGCTCCTCCGCCGCCGCCGGCTTGGCGCATGCGCTCTCCGCAGCTGGGTCGCTGCCTGGCGACGTGACTCGCCGCTGGAGCGCCGCGTTCGCCTAGTCAGTGCGAGCTTGGCCATGGGTGAGAGCGAGGCAGGGCCCCCTTCCCTGAGCGTTGCGCAGGAGCGGGAGGCTGTGAGCCGTCGTCGCCAAGTGGCATCTGAACATCCCGCAGATATCGCCCGGCGACCTGCTTCGCTGGAGAGGGTCCAGAATGCAACAGGCGTCGCACCGTCAAGATCAATATAGCGACCGTGTCCTGTCCGTTTCTGCTTCGATGCTGCACATGCTCGCGGCGTCTCTTCGCTAGTCTAGCAGCACTCGCACTTTCCCTGTGGCACAACAGGCGACGCACCGTAGAACCATGCATGTCTACCCAAGACTAATCACAGTGATGTCTAGCCACCGACCTAGGCACAGCCATCATACCTGGCTTAACGATGCTTGTATACCTAAGTATGATACATTACAGCTAAATCAAAGGTGAACCAAGTGAAACCAAGACTTAACCAGTGTTGGAATCTCAGTGCTGACACCCGTTATTGCAATCGCACCGCTGGCACGAGTTGTTGCAAATGGGTTGCAGGCCCCAAGGGTAGCGTTGGCCTGGCGGCCTGGGGCACAACTGGAAGCATGCGAAGGTCCTGGCAAAGCATGAGTC
This sequence comes from Dermacentor variabilis, assembly GCF_050947875.1. Lineage (NCBI taxonomy): Eukaryota > Metazoa > Arthropoda > Arachnida > Ixodida > Ixodidae > Dermacentor > Dermacentor variabilis. The sequence continues at coordinate 46,372,929 of NC_134573.1, read as the reverse complement.
GACTGCTAACAGAACAACTTGTTTATTCTAGCATCGCAAAAGAGCGGACGGTCAGGTCGACCGAAGTGGAGAGACGGGAGAGCACGTTACTCAACAGAAGAAATCGGAGCCTCTCTCTTGGCGTCCGGGGGCAGCTGCTTTTATACTCTCGCAGTTGAGGGCAAGAAGGAACGCCTCGATAGACGCGCACGTGACGCGCCGCTCGGGAACGTTGAGACGAGTAGGTGACGCATCCGCCGGGCCGGCGCCGCTCAGACCTCCTCGCTTCACAGTTGGGGGAGCTCCTTTCCCCGGCTGCCGCGCTTTGACAAGCGTGGGCACCACATGCACACACACACGCGCGCGCACACGAAGACACGTGGCATTGAAACATGCCTGGACGCGCTTGGCGGGGAGGCGTATCGGCGGCGCTGAACGGGCCAAAATGTCTGCCGCTTTGAACGAAGCCCCGGCGTCCGTTGCATCCGCGCCGGCTATACCGCGCGTCGTAGGCGAAACGTAACACCAGGCTGAACCAAGCTTTCACTTTGCACGTCCAGGGTTAGCTGAGCTAATCCACCGCCAATTTTTTAACGTAACACAAAGACATGCGCACGCTTGTTATTACGTTGTCCAAGGAATAAAATCTTGTAATAAACGCGATATTTAATTAACAAATGTGAGACTCACTGCTACGTTTAAGGACGTAAAAATACAATATAACATTTGGAGAGCACTCCTAAAAAACCAAAACCAAATCTTGAGTTTCGGCCATCTGGAGGGAGACTGTCGAACTCAGTCCTACGTGGAAAAAACAGCACGGCTTCGAACCGCTGCGAGCATCATGCGGAACGTACGATAGCCGCGAGCGATTAAACGACGCGGCCACGGCTTCCAAAGTTTCCGCGAGTGATACGCTCGGGTATTTGTAGATACCGCGTGAACTTGCACGACTGTGTTTCAAAAATCACTTTGGGGAAAAATGTCACACAATGTGTAGAGAGTCGCGATAGGCGTCAATCAAAAGCTACGTCTCAGGACTACACACGCTGCAGCGGCTATTACGATAGCAGCCGTAGTTTCATCACAGCTACCATTTCTGTCTCGAAAATTGAGTACAAGTTTTCGTCGTTTCCAGAGGCTTCCATTGCTGAATCTTTAACCACTATGGGAACAAGCTTTCCACAGCGTGATCACTGCATTTTTCTCCTGTGAATTCTCTTCTAGAACAAGTCTGTCACTTGCCTTTTCCAATAATCGACCTGGAGCTTTAATTATTTGTTAAAGACTCGTTCGTTCCATTGAAAACGCGCTAGCTTCGGGCCGCGGCCGCTTGGGCCGCTAGTTGGTATCTTTCCAGAAAAGTGTGATATATATGACAACCTTAACGACATGGGACATGTTCCGCAGCGGCTTCCTACATAAATTCAGAAGCGTTGTCCGCTAAGAGCGATGCCAAGCTCTACCAGAAACCCGAGTGCACCTGCCCCAATGAGATCATCACCATATTCACGGAATAGATGATACGTCCTTTCGGGCACGCCAACCCGGCAATGTCGCAGAAGAAAAAAAATCACCAACGATTAAGATACACCCTAATACCAAATTAGAGAACAGCCGTATAAGCGTTTCTATTTCGCGATATATTATCCGGCGCGTACAGTCTGTCTCGTGCGGCACGTTGCATACGGAGCGAAGTGTGGCACAACTGCCTCGCTAATTGGCGGATCGCGAGAAACAGAACGTGGCTGACACGTGGCCGCAATTTTGAGAAGCCACCGCAAACAGACTTCCGTTAATTCAGCGCTTTGTTTCACAGCACGGTGAGGGAGGCGAATCGGGAGGGTCAATAGCAGCACTATCGGGAGGGTCAATAGCAGCAGGTAGAGCGAGTTGCACAACACCAGCAGAGCAGTCTATCAAAGCGGAATGTGTAGACAGAAAGTAAAGGCCCAGGATGAGGTCGTGAGGGCAATGCTCTCAAGACAAGTATGGTGTCCGGCGACACTACGCGAGCCGGACACATGCCAATAATGGCTGCTGTTCCACCGTCGGCGACTTGGACCACAGGCGACGGGGCAGGAGTGAGGACTTTCTTGAGACGATTCCGAAGCTGAGCATTCATCACAGATACGTGCGCGCCAGTGTCAATCAGAGCCGTAACAAGTGCACCACCCACGTTCACTTCAATTAGGTTCCGATGTGTGGGCAAGGTCAGAAGAGGATTTTTGCGTCGAGTCGGTTTGGTAGCAATATATAACAATCGTTCGACGCGCTCGCCGCATGCAATCGCTGAACTGACGAAACGCTGAAGCCCTCAATAGTAGCGACATTTTTATATCTTTCTGGCACCCCGCTCTTACCGGCCTTTCCTTCTCGACGCCTCATGTCCCTCCAGCCAACGTTACATACAGTTTCACAGCTCCGCTCGAGAGATGGACGAAGTGGTGGTCACGCGAACAAGCGGCGCTGCAATCACGTCTTTCGTCACTTTTTGTTTCGTTTCTGATAGAAGTTGCTCCATTTATGGTTGATTCCCGGTTTCCATTTTGTGAAGTAGTTATTTCACAGTTCTTAATTTTCAGCCTCTTTGTGAAAATTTTTGATATCTGAGCTAGGTATTGTAAATACGTTTCTGGTAATGAACTTGAAACTTCACTTCAGCTTTCACTTCTGGTTTCATGTTGATTGCGCTGCATCGTCTGCCGTTATACTTCTCCGTTTTGTAGGTGTTGTGTGGTGTATCGTGATTTGCTCTCTTGAAAAGCTTCTCGAAGAAGCGTTTCCGCGTCTCATGACAGCAAGAAGTTCCCTATGCCGTGCTGTTTTGCCCCCGGCTGCACCAGCGGCCTGAGACACGATGCCGCTGGTCACCATTTTTTCGCACCGCCGCAAGGCGCTAGAGAGTTTAAAAGTTGGGAACGCATGCTACACCGAAAAGACAAGCGCCTCACAAACAAATAAAAAGTGTGTGAACGCCACTTTGAGGACGACGACATTTTGAAAAACTACAAGCATGTCGTGGGTAACAAAGAAATATTGATTCCTCGCGGGAAATGGATGCTTGTTCCCGGCCCAATTTTTCGGCTGTTTCCTGGGCTGCCTGAGCACATCTCAAAGCCAAAAAAATGTGAAGCGAAAGCGACGTCCACCAAAAGAACGAGCGCAAGTGCCGGCAAGTACATAGGGCGAAGCTTGTAGTGACAGCGCTTCAACTTCAAACCTGCTGTTGGGCTTGGAAGAAGGAAGACCTGAAATATGCGCTACACACTTTGTGTTCAACAAGCTCACGAACGTGACACTGCCTTCTGCGCTCTGGAAGTTCGAAATTGTTGAGGACGACGCAACACAGAAGCGATGTGGAGGATTTTATATGAGGCAACTGGTAGCCGGGCATCTGCGAGTAATGAAAACTGTTGTGCTTGAAGAGGAGGGTACTTGCTGCATAAACGGCTACAGCAAAATTCACAAGAGGCTATTTCGAGCTGCGACTAGCATTGCAAGTGTGGAAAGAATCCTGAGAGAAGCAGACAGCTTGAACATATGTGCGGGCGTGAAAGCAGGCCAGCGTGACACGGCGACATCAGATAATATGCATCACAAGCAGTGCAATGTACTTACAAAGCAACTAGTCTGCGCGCGTTGTCTCCGTCTACAGAGGAAACTTCGACTGAGCATTAAGGCTCCGAGCGCAACGCTCAAGTGATATCAGAAACTACGCAATGTGAAGAAGAGGCTGCTTAGGGCGGCTGATGCGCATCAAAAGCAAAAGAAGGAAATTTTGGCTCTGAAGAAAAGGCTTTCTGAAATTCCCGATAACAGAATCGAGGAAGCGTTGGCCGAACTTCCGCCTTTACAGCGACTTGCATTTATGACATCTTTTAAACAGTTCCAAGCAGTCTTCGTGTGGCGCGCGGTATAATGCGGACTGGCTTCTGAATTGTTTAATGCTGAGGATAGCGAGCCCTCGAGCATATAAGCTTCTATCTGACATTAATATGCTGCCCTTGCCCTCCCTGAGCTGTCTCACACAAATTCTCAAAGGAATACCATGCAAGTATGGTTTCAATCCTCTCTGTATTTAAGCTATTGGAAAACAGCTGGGCAACAGAGCAGATGGGAAGAAATTCGGCACACTGATTTTGGATGAAATTAAGTTACACCACGCGTACAATTTCAACAAGTCAACATTGAAACTTAATGGTTTTGTGGACTACGGTGGTATTTAAAATGAAGGAACTGACCAACTTGCAGATCATGTGCTCGTGCTGATGTTTGTACCACTTCTGGAGAGCTGGGTGCAACCGATTGCCACCTTTGCCACCAAAGGTGCTGCGCCTGGCAATATTTTAGCAGAGCTGGTATTGCAAGCAGTAATGCAATTGCATATACATGGTGCTATGCTGATCGCCGTAGTCAGTGACGAAGCTGGGAACAATCGCTCGATGTGGCAGCAGATGGGAATCAGCGGCAGCGTAACCTCACATTCTCACAAGATTCCACATCCATGCCTGCGTGAGCGCGCGTACCTTTATTTCTTGTGTGATGTGCCACATGCCCTGAAGTGTGTACGCAACCATTTGCTCAAGTACAAATATGGACAGGTGAGCTAGCGTAGTTTATTTCATATATAACCTGTGCTGATTGGAGTCGATGACTCATTGACAAAGCAGGTGCAAGCATCCAGAAAGAGGGCAAAATTGCTTTGAACAAAAGTAGCTCAAAATTACTTTATTGTGCACAAAGTAAATAAAAAGTGTCACTGTTTTTGTTGTTTGTTTTGTTCGTCAAAAAGAAAATGGATTAAGCTTTGACCTAAATATGTTCATAGTATCTAACTTCGTCCTTGTCACTGCTCACAGATCACTTCCAACTCATTTGCACGTCCCATAATATCCGCGGTCAACTATAAAAAGTACATGTGTCAATTAAGTTTATTAGGCGAAGAAGCGTTGATGGGGGTGGATCAATTCACCACAGCGTTGTTTCAAGCGACTGCTGGGCGTGATGCGTTAATGCCCCTACGTCTGCACAGGCGCTCACCGTATTTAATTACGACACATCTTAAGAATAAGCAGCAAAAAATAAAGCCCCCTCCTGAAGCACCGTGGCGCTTTTATAGGTAAAAAGTTGGTTGAAAAGCGGAATCGCAGTGCAGGACCGCTCATTTGCGGTGTAGTTGCTGCATCTAAAGACTAGCTAGACATGTCATTCAAGGGTCATTGGCATAAAATATTGTTCGGACAGCCAAACCACAGTCGTCAAAGAGCGAACGGCACAGGCCAGTTGGGGAAGACGACTCACCGCAGAGATGACATCGCAGGAGTAGACGATGCGCGCTTCGTGACAGATAATCTGGCCTCGAGCTCCACCACTGGAAACTCTGGCGCCACCGTCGGCGTGACGTGCTAGGAGGGATCATGTGGACATAGCGGCCGCGTCGGCTGCTTCGGGAGCGCCGAAGCGATCTGAAAACGAGTTTGAATTCCCTCGTACGCTGCGGTCCTCATTTGGTGGCTAAATTTTCCCGCTTCGAGTGTCTCCTTTACAACGCTTGAAAGCACTACAATAGGTAGTGGCTGCCTTTGAAGGCGCGCAACATGGTAGGCTACTGCTCGGTGTTAGGGTTGGCGTCTGACACCACGTGGCGACAGTTCACCCGACCTTCCCGGAACCGGAGCCCACGTGCAACGGAGGAGTCATTCACCCGACCTTCTCTGAACAAGAGCCCACGTGCACCGGAGGGGTCATTCACCCGACCTTCCATGCACCGGAGCCACGTGCACCGGAGGGGTCGTTCACCCGACCGGATTCGTCGCAGAGAGGATCGACCTCTCCCACCCGTGTTTGGTACTGCAGGAGGAGGGGCCCTCTCTCCGTGCCTGTCACGTGTCATCGATGGACGCAAGATCCCGCCCACACTTGTAGAGAGCTATTTAAGGGGCTCCGAAATGTACTTTGATATACTTCTTACTTGAGACTTCATACTTCATGATTTTCTTATTTTCTTTCAACTACCTTTGAATAAACCGTGCAAGTTTCGCACTAGCAAATCGTCTCGCCCCTGCTTGGTCGCAATGATCTACCGGATGCCTGCAGCCCGCCGACAACGCCACGCTACCCAATAAGTAATGTCGGTCGAGCTTCGTTAGGCAGGCGCCGCTACTTCTCGGCAGCAGTACGGTACGCTACCCTGGAGTACGTAACAAACTGGTAGCAGTGGTGGGATACGGAATCCTGGAGACCCCAACTTGGACGACAACTACGAGATCGTAGCCTCTTCGTCCTGACAACAACGTTCGGAAAGAAGGTGTCCGGATCATGACTGCATATGGTGAGTGCACGGCTTTTCTTCACTGATATATCACTTGGCTTTTACGTATTTTTTGGAAAGTACATAGCAGTGATTTTTCTTTAAACCGTTGACGGAAGTTTGAGTACGTCAAGGTTGTATAGAGTGAAGTTTTAGCAGCACTGAGGGCAGCCATGAATTTGAACGCGCTAAAGAAGCCGGAATTGTTGAGCTTGGCCAAAGAGTTGGGCCTCCAAATTGCCGAATCAAAGAGAAAGCCGGAGATCATTGAGGCGATCGAAGCGACCGGGGCAGACGACGAGGAACTGACGGAATGCCTCGAGAGCATTAAAGAAAAAGAAGAAGAGCGTAAGCGCCTCGAGAAAGAGGAAAAAGAGGAGCGCGAACGGGCAGCACGTGAGGCCAAAGAAGAGCGTAAGCGCCTAGAGGAAAAAGAGGAGCGCGAGCTGGCAGCACGTGAGGCCAAGGAAGAGCGCGACCTCGAATTGAAGCGCCTAGAGATTGAGCTTCTGAAAGCAATAGCGAAAGACCTAGCACATAGGCACGTGAAAGCGAGCGCAGAAGGACAGACTTGATGGCACCCTACGCAGTAGGAGGGGACATAGGTCTTTTTCTGGTGCAGTTTGAGCGCACGTGTGAGAAGGCGAAATTCGCGAGAAACACGTGGCCGCTACGCTTGCTTACGTTACTGCCCCGTGAGGTAGCTGATATTATCGCCCGCATGGGGAAAGAAGAAGCAGAGGACTTCGATGAAGTCAAAGCAAATCTGCTTAAAATGTATAGATTATCAGCTGAAGCATTCAGGCGAAAGTTCAGGGAAGTCGAGAAGACCAAGAGTGAGTCAGATTTTGCGTACACCTTGGAGGTAAACCTGAAGGAATGGCTCAGAGAAGAGGGTGCACTCGGCGATGCCGAAAAGACAATGCAGTGCGTTGCTTTAGAACAATTCCACCGCCGGCTGCCATAAACATCAAGCATTGGGTTCAGAATAGGCCAGGCGTAGACACTGTTTCGAGAGCGGCCGATCTCGCTGAGGAGTACGTAACTCGCCGTGCGGACGAAGGCAGCGAAGCTCCAAGGAGGAGATGAATAAATGCAGACCCGACAAGCCAAAACGATGGTCAAAGTCGAGTCGGTATAAAACAAAGGAAAGATCAGATTCAGGGAAAAGTAGTGACGAGGACAGCGAAGGAGAAAAGGAGTCACCCGAACAGAGGGCAGAAAAGCAAAAGAAAAAGGCTTTCGAGGCCAAGAAACCAGTAGTTTGCTACAACTGCCGGCAAACGGGGCATATCTCCGTGGGATGCAGAAATCCCAAACTAGTGTTGATGTCACTAATTAGTAACGCAGAGAATCTGAACTTGCTCGAACCGTACATTCGAGACCTCGTGGTAAACGGCAAACCGTGTAGAGTGCTTCGCGACTCGGCAGCCACAATGGACGTAGTGCATCCGTCGTACGTAGAGGCAGGCCAGTTCACGGGGGAATGTGCTTCGATAAGGCAAGCCGTAGAGGCCTCCAGTGTTTGTCTCCCGGTGGCTAAAATTCGTATTGAAGGCCCTTTCGGAGTACTGGACACTGAAGCCGCCGTCTCGGCACATCTTCCGCCGCAGTATCCGTATTTGTTTTCTAACAAATCAGAGGATTTGCTACGACGCAAGGGAATCGGGTTTAGTGAGGGAACAGTGCAAGCCCTAACTCGTTCCAAGGCAAAGGAGCTCGCGGCTAAAGCAGTGGATGAAAGTCCAGTGGTGAAAGAAATCGGTTTGACAGCTGATTCGTCAATCCATACTGAACAGGATAGCCCTATAGGGGATGAGGCGGAAAGTAGGCCAGCTAATGAAGAAGTCAGGAAAGCGGCGGAACCTGAAATGTCACGAGAGGCAGAATGTAGGAGAAAGTTGTTAAACGTAAGCCCTGCCACAATGATTGCCGAGCAGGAAATGCGTAAAGCACAAAACAATGCTGAGCATTACTATGACAGGACGGCTCGCACGCGATGCTTTGAAGTTCGGGAAAAGCGAATGATCGTGAAACCCTCTTTGAATAACCAATCTGAGGAAATGCCTGTCGACTGTCCAGAGTTAACAGCCGTGATGGAGACAAAAGACATTCACGAGACCATTGATAAGTTAGTGGAACAGGCGGAGTTGAATCCATTCAGAGGGCCGAACTGAAGGAACTCGTGTTTGAATTTAAAGACGTATTTTCAGACACACCGGGCAGGACGACTGCGATCGTTCACGATATCGAGTTAACCTCGTCGGACCCTGTTCGTTCGAAAGCTTATCGCGTTTCGCCTCGGCAACGTGAAGTCATGACCGCTGAAATAAACAAGATGTTAGAGCTAGGTGTGATCGAGCCAGGAGAGAGTGATTATACCTCGCCTCTTATTTTGGTTGAGGTCCCAGGGAAAGAGCCGCGGCCATGTATCGACTACCGCAAGCTCAATTTAATCACGAAGGACCAGACTTATCAAATACCGCATATCGAGGAAAGGCTTGAGAAAGTGAGCAGTGCTAATTTCATCTCTACGCTCGATTTAGTCAGAGGGTTTTGGCAGGTTCCGTTGACCGAGAGGGCAAGCAGGCTTGCAGCGTTTATTTCCCCGATGGGAACCTTTCGTCCGAAAGTCTTGAGTTTTGGATTGAAGAATGCGCCATATTGCTTCTCTAGCCTTATGGACCAGGTGCTACGAGGAATGGAGGACTTTGCACTTCCCTATCTCGATGACATAGCTATCTTTTCTTCCTCATGGGCGGACCATATGCAACACCTGCGAACCGTGTTGTGTCGGCTACGAGAGGCCAACTTAACTGTTAAGGCTCCCAAATGCCAATTAGGGCGCGCGGAGGTAGCTTATCTAGGTCATGTAATAGGGCAAGGCCATCGTCGGCCTTCCGAGGTTAAACTGACCGCGATAGACAACTTCCCGCAACTACGCACCAAGCGGGACATCAGATCATTCCTTGGCTTGGCTGGTTATTACCAACGATATATTCCGCGGTATTCCGAGATTGCGAGTCCTTTAACGGATGCTCTCAGAAAAACAGAACCACAAACGGTAAAGTGGGATGACGCGAAAGAAAAGGCTTTTAGTATGCTGAAGAACGCACTAACGAGTCAGCCAGTGTTGAACGCGCCCGACTACTCTAAGCCATTCATTCTTCAGTGTGATGCCAGTGACAGGGGTATGGGGGTGGTGCTCTGTCAAAAGAAAGATGACGAGAACGAACACCCTGTACTGTACGCCAGTAGAAAGCTTTCAGTTCGTGAGGAAGCATACAGTGCATCAGAAAAGGAATGCGCTTGTGTAGTTTGGGCGGTACAGAAGCTAGCTTGCTATATCGCTGGGTCAAGATTCACCATAGAGACTGACCACTGTCCCCTCACATGGCTGCAGTCCATGTCTACGAAAAACGGTCGTCTTTTGCGCTAGAGCTTGGCTCTTCAACAGTACACCTTCGATATTCGCTACAAGAAGGGTAAGCTTAACGGCAATGCCGACGGTTTAAGTCGTTGCCCCTAGAGTATCGAAAGCCTCATGCTCATCCGGGTTTCCGTGGCATATTTTTCGTGCATTCATATGTTTTTCCGAAGTGAAGCCGATTGTTAGCTGATTTTAATAACCGCGTCTTACTTAACGCTTTCAAGAAATGGCTGTTTTTAGTGTTAAGGGGGGAAGGACGCGCGTAGGAAATGGGAAAGGTGTAGCGGGTTTTCTTTTTTTGTTAAAAGCCGGGTGTGTTTGGGGGGAGAGTGGCCGTGTGCTCGCTGCTTTGTGGTTGTGGGTCCGGCGCTGTTGGGGTGATTGCTTGCCCTCGCAGGAGACGAAAAGTTGCGAGACCTGCTGGCAAAGACCAATTTCACCGGACCGCACCAAGGAGAAAAGTCAAGAGCGCCACCAAGGACGGAAGACCACTCCCCGGAATCTACCTGCTACGAACGAAGGGTTCGTGACCTCAACGGGGAATCCTGATACCGAAACGCCGATCCCTCGTACAGCGGCTACTGGCCCCTACACGTCGGGATCTTCCCCGCCGGAGATGCTGTTAGGGTTGGCGTCTGACACCACGTGGCGACAGGTCATTCACCCGACCTTCCCGGAACCGGAGTCCACGTGCAACGGAGGAGTCATTCACCCGACCTTCTCTGAACAAGAGCCCACGTGCACCGGAGGGGTCATTCACCCGACCTTCCATGCACCGGAGCTCACGTGCACCGGAGGAGTCATTCACCCGACCTTCTCTGAACAAGAGCCCACGTGCACCGGAGGGGTCATTCACCCGACCGGATTCGTCGCTGAGAGGATCGACCTCTCCCACCCGTGTTTGGTACTGCAGGAGGAGGGGCCCTCTCTCCGTGCCTGTCACGTGTCATCGATGGACGCAAGATCCCGCCCACACTTGTAGAGAGCTACTGAAGGGGCTCCGAAATGTACTTTGATATACTTCTTACTTGAGGCTTCATACTTCATGCTTTTCTTATTTTCTTTCAACTACCTTTGAATAAACCGTGCAAGTTTCGCACTAGCAAATCGTCTCGCCCCTGCTTGGTCGCAATGATCTACCGGATGCCTGCAGCCCGCCGACAACGCCACGCTACCCAATAAGTAATGTCGGTCGAGCTTCGTTAGGCAGGCGCCGCTACTTCTCGGCAGCAGTACGGTACGCTACCCTGGAGTACGCAACATCGGTGCCGCAGGGCCGGACGCACGTAACGGAGGCCGGTGTCAGCCTTATTCACACGTAGCCGCAGGACAAGAAGCTCCGTGAAGCTTGGCTCGCGAAACATAAAACCGGCAAACAGTCATCGGCTACAACTCGGGTATGCAGCAGGCACAGACGCGAGGAAGATTTCTGCTACGGCGCCCGGTCTGCGATGTTCTGAAAACGCGCACTGTGACGCTCGCCCGAGTCTGCTGCACGACTAATGTTATCACGGTTTGGTCTATCAACTTGTCGATGCTATAGATACTGGCAAGTTCAGTGGACTGGAAAGGCAGCGGTAAGAAGCACATTTAAAAAAAGCATGGCATATGGTCATGTTTGTGTTATGAATTAATGTACTTGATTACAAAAAAGGAGCAGCGGGAAATTGCACGCTGAGAACACCGATAAACATACAGTGCGACGCAACTCGAAAAATAATATTGAAAAGTCAAAGAATTTAGAAAAAAAAAAGAAAGATTGAATCGTCGCGACGGCACATCATAGTCCCTGTAGGCGTCGAAGTCTCTACAATGAAGTTATTTTTGAACAGCTCTGATAGCTCCCACGCAACAATGGTTGCTTGTATACTGTCAAATGCTCATATTCTGCGGCCTAAAGCTCATGGCACGGTGCGAGAATAATGAACTAGGACCAAGAAGCAAGGAAGCTCTGGTGAAAGCAGTAGAACAAACTTTAAAAGATAGACGAATACCAGACAGCAGGCGACAAAGTAGAATGAATTTAATTTATAAAGGTAAAGGGGAGAAAGATAGAATTCACTAGTATAGACCGTTCACCATTACATCGGTAATATACAGGCTAGCAATGCAGGCAATCAAATTAAAGCTGCAAGTATGAACAGAGAATAATGGAATTTTGGGAGAACTTCAGAATGGCTTCAGAATAGGTAGGCGTTTGGATGATAACTTATTTGTTCTTACCCAGTGTATTGAAATATCAAAAGTAGAAAGCAGACCGTTATATGTGGCCTTTTTAGACATTACAGGAGCCTATGACAACGCAGACCGCAACATTTTGTGGGATATTCTGGAAGGGGAAGGCTTAGGTGACGATTGCCTACAGCTTTTGAGAGAGATTTACCTAGAAAATACCGTTTGCGTTGAACGGGAACGGATGAGGAGCGAGGAGAAAGTTCATATCAACAAGGGACTGAAGCAGGGGTGCCCTTTATCCCCGCTGCTGTTTATGATGTACATGGTGAGGATGGAGAGGGCGCTAGAAGAAAGTAATATGGGGTTTAAACTCTCATACAAACAGGCGGGTACAGAAATGGAGCAGCAGCTCCCAGGTTTATTTTATGCGGACGACATTGCGTTGCTAGCTAACATGCAAAGTAATTTGCAACGTCTGGCTAATACCTGTGGAGAGGAAGGCAAGAATTTAGGTCTGAAATTTACTGTTCGAAAATCAGGTGTTATGGTATTCAATGAAAACAGTGAACAGACAGTTGCAATACAGGGCCAGGAAATACCTCGGGTAACAGAATATAAATACCTTGGTATATGGATAAACGAAGGCAATAGATATATGGAAACACAGGAAAAAACAATAACAGTAAAGGGGAAGAGAAATGCAGTCATAACGAAGCCCAGAGCGCTATGGGAATACAATAGGTACGAGGTGCTCCGGGGCATGTGGAAAGGTGTAATTGCTCCAGGACTTACTTTTGGAAAAGCGGTTCTTTGCTTTAAATCAGGGGCACAATCGGGACTCGCTGGGAACCAAAGGTCAGTGGGTCGCCTCGCATTGGGCGCTCAAGGGTGATGTGGGCTGGTCTAGTTTTGAAGTGAGGGAAGCTCACAGTAAAATTGTTTATGAAGAACGACTGAGGAATATGGAAGTAAATGGGCTGGGAGAGTGTTGAGGTATCCGCACAGGAAAAACATTGATTCACAGTGGAGGAAAAGAACTAGAAATCTTACCAACAAGTATGCGACCTGTAGGGTGGGCAACATAGCAACAAAGAACGTCAAACGAAAAGTCAGAGAGGCTGAAGTAATCTCATGGGTGGAAGCAATGGAAAAGGAACCTGCCATGAGTAACTACTTAATAGGAAAAGACGAAATCAGGAAAGAAGGAATTTATGATAACTCAAAGGGAAGCTCATTACTTTTCGAAGTGAGATCAGGATGCCTTAGAACACGCACCTATAAAGCGAGATATAAGAAGGAAGAGGAAGCATGTGCCTGCTGCGGTAAAGCTAGGGAAACGATGGAGCAGGTTTTATTAGAATATGAAAACATCTGCCCAGCGCTCCATTTAGGCACCACTTGCCTCCTTGAAGCCCTTGGGTCCAGCGAGACCAGGGGAAAAGTAAACATGTCCACAGTAGTCATTAGTAAGAGGCAATTGGAAGATTGGTGGAAGTAGGGAAACGACAAAAAACAAACGGAGACGTACAAAAGCAAAGTTCCAAATAGGGGGTCAGAAAATCTGGTTGTGGGAGTCCGTAGCATTTTTTTTTCTCTTTTTTTTTTACCTAGGTAGGACACAAGGCAGTATAATAGCAAGAGCTTGGTGGCGCAACCCACCGCCCCGTTCCAAAGTGGACGCTCATAACATCCATCCATCCTACACATCAATATAGGTTTTGATTCACTCAATGAAGATGTAGCACGTCTATACTGTCACGTTGTAGTGATGTGAAGAACAAGGCAGTTTCAAAAGAGTGAGTCACGAATTTACCTCATTATAAGGCCAAGCTTCCGTTGCAAAAAAAATAACACTCAAAGCACAAGAATGGCTGCGAGCAAAGTTCTTCCTCTGAACCTGATCTAGGGATCAAGGCACCGGTTCATCAGATTGGAATGCTCGTACATTGCAGCGCAAACTCCGGCGCTTGAGTACAAACTCGGGGCATCGAGAATGTACGCCAGTATTCACTGCACGCGCGCAATCTGATTAGATAACGCTCTTTCGCTATTGAATCCGTGACAACAGTCTGGATATCAGAAATACATGCAGGCCCGTCTTCAGCTAACCGATAACGTTGAAACAGTGGTTAGACGCTAATGAAAACTCACCCCCCCCCCAAAAAAAACAATTGCATACAGTTGTTCTAAATTTTAGCTGAAACAGTGCTAATGGTAAAAATAGCCCTCAAGGCTGCACCGTGGCGCCGACATACCAAAAATTTAAGAGCTAAACACTTTCCAATTACTCCTATTTATCAAACCAGCATTTCCTGGTTGCATGTAGCCCTGTAGTCCAGGGGCCAGTTTCACTACGGGCACTGTGTCGGAGCTCATATTTCACATGACTGTGCGTATGTAAGAATAAATTGTCACAAAATGACGGTATTTTCCGCTTGTGGCTGTGTTCGTGACGAAATCTGGGGCGGCGATATTGACAGCTCAGGCGTTCTATTTTTTTGCATTGATTTTGCTTTCAGAAAGGGATAATGCTATAAATGCAGTGTCATCCGTTCTTGTCTCGTAGATTTAAGCATGGGTTTAAATAAACTTGGTACCCCATTCATCCCCGAGAGTAGGTATAAGCGGGGAAACCCTCGCTCGCTCGCACAAACACACGAATACACAAGCACGCACAGAGAGATACGACGCATCTTCACCCGCATTCACATTTACACGCGCTCTCGCATGCACACCCGCACAAGAATGCCCGTGCACGCGCAGGCGGAACTGCATGCATGAACACACAAACGCGCGTATGCTCGCACGCCCATAGACGCACTGGTGCGCACGCATATTCAAGTACGGATACACAAACACGCACGCACGCGCAAATGCAAGTACACAAGAACGCACGCTCAAGGTGTGCACACGCGTATACACTACCTCTCATTCCCTGGTGCCTCACAAAAACATACGCGCAAACAGGCTGTATGACGATCGCCCTGCAATTACCGTTCAAACTCCAGCGATCGTTTTACGGTTTAAATTTGGCACTTCTTCAAGTCAATGTGCCCTCTTCCGAGAGTGTGCAAAAGCATTTGATCCTGTCGTGTGACGTAACTGCCCATCCATGGGAAAACACTGCTTTAATGCACCACCAACGTTGCGACTAAGTGCCGTAAGGGCATATGTTATTAGAACGGGCTATCCTCTTGGCACTGCCAGTTGAAACTTGTTTATAATCCGCCGATGTATTGGAATAAACTTTTCTAAAATATTGACCATTCAGTTACGCATGTGCATTGCCGTGAAGTTCCACAGAATGATGAAGGTGCAATGTCCAGAATTTCTGAATATGTCCATGCTACAAAGTACGACAGCTTTTTTTACCTTTTAAAGCAAAAGCTTTACTAACCGCGTCGAGCCGAGTTTCGCCGTCGCCAGCAATTTGACCTTCATTTGACCGCAGATGCGCCGTAGCCTTGGCAACACATCACGTGACTCACCGCGCAGAGCTCCTCCGCCGCCGCCGGCTTGGCGCATGCGCTCTCCGCAGCTGGGTCGCTGCCTGGCGACGTGACTCGCCGCTGGAGCGCCGCGTTCGCCTAGTCAGTGCGAGCGTGGCCATGGGTGAGAGCGAGGCAGGGCCCCCTTCTCTGAGCGTTGCGCAGGAGCGGGAGGCTGTGAGCCGTCGTCGCCAAGTGGCATCTGAACATCCCGCAGATATCGCCCGGCGACCTGCTTCGCTGGAGAGGGTCCAGAATGCATCAGGCGTCGCACTGTCAAGATCAATATAGCGACCGTGTCCTGTCCGTTTCTGCTTCGATGCTGCACATGCTCGCGGCGTCTCTTTGCTAGTCTAGCACTCGCACTTTTCCTGTGGCACAACAGGCGACGCACCGTAGAACCATGAGTGTCTACCCAAGACTAATCACAGTGATGTCTAGCCACCGACCTAGGCACAGCCATCATACCTGGCTTAACGATGGTTGTATACCTAAGTATGATACATTACAGCTAAATCAAAGGTCAACCAAGTGAAACCAAGACTTAACCAGGCTGAACCAAGCTTTCACTTTGCACGTCCAGGATTAGCTGAGCTAAGCCACCGCCAATTTTTTAACGTAACACAAAGACATGCGCACGCTTGTTGTTACGTTGTCCAAGGAATAAAATCTTGTAATAAACGCGATATTTAATTAACAAATGTGAGACTCACTGCTACGTTTAAGGACGTAAAAATACAATATAACGATTGGAGAGCACTCCTAAAAAACCAAAACCAAATCTTGAGTTTCGGCCATCTGGAGGGAGACTGTCGAACTCAGTCCTACGTGGAAAAAACAGCACGGCTTCGAACCGCTGCGAGCATGATGCGGAACGTACGATAGCCGCGAGCGATTAAACGACGCGGTCACGGCTTCCAAAGTTTCCGCGAGTGATACGCTCGGGTATTTGTAGATACCGAGTGAACTTGCACGAATGTGTTTCAAAAATCACTTTGGGGAAAAATGTCACACAATGTGTAGAGAGTCGCGATAGGCATCAATCAAAAGCTACGTCTCAGGACTACACACGCTGTAGCGGCTATTACGATAGCAGCCGTAGTTTCATCACAGCTACCATTTCTGTCTCGAAAATTGAGTACAAGTTTTCGTCGTTTCCAGAGGCTTCCATTGCTGAATCTTTAACCACTATGGGAACAAGCTTTCCACAGCGTGATCACTGCATTTTTCTCCTGTGAATTCTCTTCTAGAACAAGTCTGTCACTTGCCTTTTCCAATAATCGACCTGGAGCTTTAATTATTTGTTAAAGACTCGTTCGTTTCATTGAAAACGCGCTAGCTTCGGGCCGCGGCAGCTTGGGCCGCTAGTTGGTATCTTTCCAGAAAAGTGTGATATATATGACAACCTTAACGACATAGCGGCTTCCTAGCGGCTTAACTTAGCGGCTTCCTACATAACTTCAGAAGCGTTGTCCGCTAAGAGCGATGCCAAGCTCTACCAGAAACCCGAGTGCACCTGCCCCAATGAGATCATCACCACATGCACGGAATAGATGATACGTCCTTTCGGGCACGCCAACCCGGCAATGTCGCAGAAGAAAAAAAATCACCAACGATTAAGATACACCCTAATACCAAATTAGAGAACAGCCGTATAAGCGTTTCTATTTCGCGATATATTATCCGGCGCGTACAGTCTGTCTCGTGCGGCACGTTGCATACGGAGCGAAGTGTGGCACAACTGCCTCGCTAATTGGCGGATCGCGAGAAACAGAATGTGGCTGACACGTGGCCGCAATTTTGAGAAGCCACCGCAAACACACTTCCGTTAATTCAGCGCTTTGTTTCACAGCACGGTGAGGGAGGCGAATCGGGAGGGTCAATAGCAGCACTATCGGGAGGGTCAAAAGCAGCAGGTAGAGCGAGTTGCACAACACCAGCAGAGCAGTCTATCAAAGCAGAATGTGTAGACAGAAAGTAAAGGCCCAGGATGAGGTCGTGAGGGCAGTGCTCTCACGACAAGTATGGTGTCCGGCGACACTACGCGAGCCGGACACATGCCAATAATGGCTGCTGTTCCACCGTCGGCGACTTGGACCACAGGCGACGGGGCAGGAGTGAGGACTTTCTTGAGACGATTCCGAAGCTGAGCATTCATCACAGATACGTGCGCGCCAGTGTCAATCAGAGCCGTAACAAGTACACCACCCACGTTCACTTCAATTAGGTTCCGATGTGTGGGCAAGGTCAGAAGAGGATTTTTGCGTCGAGTCGGTTTGGTAGCAATATATAACAATCGTTCGACGCGCTCGCCGCATGCAATCGCTGAACTGACGAAACGCTGAAGCCCTCAATAGTAGCGACATTTTTATATCTTTCTGGCACCCCGCTCTTACCGGCCTTTCCTTCTCGACGCCTCATGTCCCTCCAGCCAACGTTACATACAGTTTCACAGCTCCGCTCGAGAGATGGACGAAGTGGTGGTCACGCGAACAAGCGGCGCTGCAATCACGTCTTTCGTCACTTTTTGTTTCGTTTCTGATAGAAGTTGCTCCATTTATGGTTGATTCCCGGTTTCCATTTTGTGAAGTAGTTATTTCACAGTTCTTAATTTTCAGCCTCTTTGTGAAAATTTTTGATATCTGAGCTAGGTATTGTAAATACGTTTCTGGTAATGAACTTGAAACTTCACTTCAGCTTTCACTTCTGGTTTCATGTTGATTGCGCTGCATCGTCTGCCGTTATCCTTCTCCGTTTTGTAGGTGTTGTGTGATGTGTCGTGATTTGCTCTCTTGAAAAGCTTCTCGAAGAAGCGTTTCCGCGTCTCATGACAGCAAGAAGTTCCCTATGCCGTGCTGTTTTGCCCCCGGCTGCACCAGCGGCCTGAGACACGATGCCGCTGGTCACCATTTTTTCGCACCGCCGCAAGGCGCTAGAGAGTTTAAAAGTTGGGAACGCATGCTACACCGAAAAGACAAGCGCCTCACAAACAAATAAAAAGTGTGTGAACGCCACTTTGAGGACGACGACATTTTGAAAAACTACAAGCATGTCGTGGGTAACAAAGAAATATTGATTCCTCGCGGGAAATGGATGCTTGTTCCCGGCCCAATTTTTCGGCTGTTTCCTGGGCTGCCTGAGCACATCTCAAAGCCAAAAAAATGTGAAGCGAAAGCGACGTCCACCAAAAGAACGAGCGCAAGTGCCGGCAAGTACATAGGGCGAAGCTTGTAGTGACAGCGCTTCAACTTCAAACCTGCTGTTGGGCTTGGAAGAAGGAAGACCTGAAATATGCGCTACACACTTTGTGTTCAACAAGCTCACGAACGTGACACTGCCTTCTGCGCTCTGGAAGTTCGAAATTGTTGAGGACGACGCAACACAGAAGCGATGTGGAGGATTTTATATGAGGCAACTGGTAGCCGGGCATCTGCGAGTAATGAAAACTGTTGTGCTTGAAGAGGAGGGTACTTGCTGCATAAACGGCTACAGCAAAATTCACAAGAGGCTATTTCGAGCTGCGACTAGCATTGCAAGTGTGGAAAGAATCCTGAGAGAAGCAGACAGCTTGAACATATGTGCGGGCGTGAAAGCAGGCCAGCGTGACACGGCGACATCAGATAATATGCATCACAAGCAGTGCAATGTACTTACAAAGCAACTAGTCTGCGCGCGTTGTCTCCGTCTACAGAGGAAACTTCGACTGAGCATTAAGGCTCCGAGCGCAACGCTCAAGTGATATCAGAAACTACGCAATGTGAAGAAGAGGCTGCTTAGGGCGGCTGATGCGCATCAAAAGCAAAAGAAGGAAATTTTGGCTCTGAAGAAAAGGCTTTCTGAAATTCCCGATAACAGAATCGAGGAAGCGTTGGCCGAACTTCCGCCTTTACAGCGACTTGCATTTATGACATCTTTTAAACAGTTCCAAGCAGTCTTCGTGTGGCGCGCGGTATAATGCGGACTGGCTTCTGAATTGTTTAATGCTGAGGATAGCGAGCCCTCGAGCATATAAGCTTCTATCTGACATTAATATGCTGCCCTTGCCCTCCCTGAGCTGTCTCACACAAATTCTCAAAGGAATACCATGCAAGTATGGTTTCAATCCTCTCTGTATTTAAGCTATTGGAAAACAGCTGGGCAACAGAGCAGATGGGAAGAAATTCGGCACACTGATTTTGGATGAAATTAAGTTACACCACGCGTACAATTTCAACAAGTCAACATTGAAACTTAATGGTTTTGTGGACTACGGTGGTATTTAAAATGAAGGAACTGACCAACTTGCAGATCATGTGCTCGTGCTGATGTTTGTACCACTTCTGGAGAGCTGGGTGCAACCGATTGCCACCTTTGCCACCAAAGGTGCTGCGCCTGGCAATATTTTAGCAGAGCTGGTATTGCAAGCAGTAATGCAATTGCATATACATGGTGCTATGCTGATCGCCGTAGTCAGTGACGAAGCTGGGAACAATCGCTCGATGTGGCAGCAGATGGGAATCAGCGGCAGCGTAACCTCACATTCTCACAAGATTCCACATCCATGCCTGCGTGAGCGCGCGTACCTTTATTTCTTGTGTGATGTGCCACATGCCCTGAAGTGTGTACGCAACCATTTGCTCAAGTACAAATATGGACAGGTGAGCTAGCGTAGTTTATTTCATATATAACCTGTGCTGATTGGAGTCGATGACTCATTGACAAAGCAGGTGCAAGCATCCAGAAAGAGGGCAAAATTGCTTTGAACAAAAGTAGCTCAAAATTACTTTATTGTGCACAAAGTAAATAAAAAGTGTCACTGTTTTTGTTGTTTGTTTTGTTCGTCAAAAAGAAAATGGATTAAGCTTTGACCTAAATATGTTCATAGTATCTAACTTCGTCCTTGTCACTGCTCACAGATCACTTCCAACTCATTTGCACGTCCCATAATATCCGCGGTCAACTATAAAAAGTACATGTGTCAATTAAGTTTATTAGGCGAAGAAGCGTTGATGGGGGTGGATCAATTCACCACAGCGTTGTTTCAAGCGACTGCTGGGCGTGATGCGTTAATGCCCCTACGTCTGCACAGGCGCTCACCGTATTTAATTACGACACATCTTAAGAATAAGCAGCAAAAAATAAAGCCCCCTCCTGAAGCACCGTGGCGCTTTTATAGGTAAAAAGTTGGTTGAAAAGCGGAATCGCAGTGCAGGACCGCTCATTTGCGGTGTAGTTGCTGCATCTAAAGACTAGCTAGACATGTCATTCAAGGGTCATTGGCATAAAATATTGTTCGGACAGCCAAACCACAGTCGTCAAAGAGCGAACGGCACAGGCCAGTTGGGGAAGACGACTCACCGCAGAGATGACATCGCAGGAGTAGACGATGCGCGCTTCGTGACAGATAATCTGGCCTCGAGCTCCACCACTGGAAACTCTGGCGCCACCGTCGGCGTGACGTGCTAGGAGGGATCATGTGGACATAGCGGCCGCGTCGGCTGCTTCGGGAGCGCCGAAGCGATCTGAAAACGAGTTTGAATTCCCTCGTACGCTGCGGTCCTCATTTGGTGGCTAAATTTTCCCGCTTCGAGTGTCTCCTTTACAACGCTTGAAAGCACTACAATAGGTAGTGGCTGCCTTTGAAGGCGCGCAACATGGTAGGCTACTGCTCGGTGTTAGGGTTGGCGTCTGACACCACGTGGCGACAGTTCACCCGACCTTCCCGGAACCGGAGCCCACGTGCAACGGAGGAGTCATTCACCCGACCTTCTCTGAACAAGAGCCCACGTGCACCGGAGGGGTCATTCACCCGACCTTCCATGCACCGGAGCCACGTGCACCGGAGGGGTCGTTCACCCGACCGGATTCGTCGCAGAGAGGATCGACCTCTCCCACCCGTGTTTGGTACTGCAGGAGGAGGGGCCCTCTCTCCGTGCCTGTCACGTGTCATCGATGGACGCAAGATCCCGCCCACACTTGTAGAGAGCTATTTAAGGGGCTCCGAAATGTACTTTGATATACTTCTTACTTGAGACTTCATACTTCATGATTTTCTTATTTTCTTTCAACTACCTTTGAATAAACCGTGCAAGTTTCGCACTAGCAAATCGTCTCGCCCCTGCTTGGTCGCAATGATCTACCGGATGCCTGCAGCCCGCCGACAACGCCACGCTACCCAATAAGTAATGTCGGTCGAGCTTCGTTAGGCAGGCGCCGCTACTTCTCGGCAGCAGTACGGTACGCTACCCTGGAGTACGTAACAAACTGGTAGCAGTGGTGGGATACGGAATCCTGGAGACCCCAACTTGGACGACAACTACGAGATCGTAGCCTCTTCGTCCTGACAACAACGTTCGGAAAGAAGGTGTCCGGATCATGACTGCATATGGTGAGTGCACGGCTTTTCTTCACTGATATATCACTTGGCTTTTACGTATTTTTTGGAAAGTACATAGCAGTGATTTTTCTTTAAACCGTTGACGGAAGTTTGAGTACGTCAAGGTTGTATAGAGTGAAGTTTTAGCAGCACTGAGGGCAGCCATGAATTTGAACGCGCTAAAGAAGCCGGAATTGTTGAGCTTGGCCAAAGAGTTGGGCCTCCAAATTGCCGAATCAAAGAGAAAGCCGGAGATCATTGAGGCGATCGAAGCGACCGGGGCAGACGACGAGGAACTGACGGAATGCCTCGAGAGCATTAAAGAAAAAGAAGAAGAGCGTAAGCGCCTCGAGAAAGAGGAAAAAGAGGAGCGCGAACGGGCAGCACGTGAGGCCAAAGAAGAGCGTAAGCGCCTAGAGGAAAAAGAGGAGCGCGAGCTGGCAGCACGTGAGGCCAAGGAAGAGCGCGACCTCGAATTGAAGCGCCTAGAGATTGAGCTTCTGAAAGCAATAGCGAAAGACCTAGCACATAGGCACGTGAAAGCGAGCGCAGAAGGACAGACTTGATGGCACCCTACGCAGTAGGAGGGGACATAGGTCTTTTTCTGGTGCAGTTTGAGCGCACGTGTGAGAAGGCGAAATTCGCGAGAAACACGTGGCCGCTACGCTTGCTTACGTTACTGCCCCGTGAGGTAGCTGATATTATCGCCCGCATGGGGAAAGAAGAAGCAGAGGACTTCGATGAAGTCAAAGCAAATCTGCTTAAAATGTATAGATTATCAGCTGAAGCATTCAGGCGAAAGTTCAGGGAAGTCGAGAAGACCAAGAGTGAGTCAGATTTTGCGTACACCTTGGAGGTAAACCTGAAGGAATGGCTCAGAGAAGAGGGTGCACTCGGCGATGCCGAAAAGACAATGCAGTGCGTTGCTTTAGAACAATTCCACCGCCGGCTGCCATAAACATCAAGCATTGGGTTCAGAATAGGCCAGGCGTAGACACTGTTTCGAGAGCGGCCGATCTCGCTGAGGAGTACGTAACTCGCCGTGCGGACGAAGGCAGCGAAGCTCCAAGGAGGAGATGAATAAATGCAGACCCGACAAGCCAAAACGATGGTCAAAGTCGAGTCGGTATAAAACAAAGGAAAGATCAGATTCAGGGAAAAGTAGTGACGAGGACAGCGAAGGAGAAAAGGAGTCACCCGAACAGAGGGCAGAAAAGCAAAAGAAAAAGGCTTTCGAGGCCAAGAAACCAGTAGTTTGCTACAACTGCCGGCAAACGGGGCATATCTCCGTGGGATGCAGAAATCCCAAACTAGTGTTGATGTCACTAATTAGTAACGCAGAGAATCTGAACTTGCTCGAACCGTACATTCGAGACCTCGTGGTAAACGGCAAACCGTGTAGAGTGCTTCGCGACTCGGCAGCCACAATGGACGTAGTGCATCCGTCGTACGTAGAGGCAGGCCAGTTCACGGGGGAATGTGCTTCGATAAGGCAAGCCGTAGAGGCCTCCAGTGTTTGTCTCCCGGTGGCTAAAATTCGTATTGAAGGCCCTTTCGGAGTACTGGACACTGAAGCCGCCGTCTCGGCACATCTTCCGCCGCAGTATCCGTATTTGTTTTCTAACAAATCAGAGGATTTGCTACGACGCAAGGGAATCGGGTTTAGTGAGGGAACAGTGCAAGCCCTAACTCGTTCCAAGGCAAAGGAGCTCGCGGCTAAAGCAGTGGATGAAAGTCCAGTGGTGAAAGAAATCGGTTTGACAGCTGATTCGTCAATCCATACTGAACAGGATAGCCCTATAGGGGATGAGGCGGAAAGTAGGCCAGCTAATGAAGAAGTCAGGAAAGCGGCGGAACCTGAAATGTCACGAGAGGCAGAATGTAGGAGAAAGTTGTTAAACGTAAGCCCTGCCACAATGATTGCCGAGCAGGAAATGCGTAAAGCACAAAACAATGCTGAGCATTACTATGACAGGACGGCTCGCACGCGATGCTTTGAAGTTCGGGAAAAGCGAATGATCGTGAAACCCTCTTTGAATAACCAATCTGAGGAAATGCCTGTCGACTGTCCAGAGTTAACAGCCGTGATGGAGACAAAAGACATTCACGAGACCATTGATAAGTTAGTGGAACAGGCGGAGTTGAATCCATTCAGAGGGCCGAACTGAAGGAACTCGTGTTTGAATTTAAAGACGTATTTTCAGACACACCGGGCAGGACGACTGCGATCGTTCACGATATCGAGTTAACCTCGTCGGACCCTGTTCGTTCGAAAGCTTATCGCGTTTCGCCTCGGCAACGTGAAGTCATGACCGCTGAAATAAACAAGATGTTAGAGCTAGGTGTGATCGAGCCAGGAGAGAGTGATTATACCTCGCCTCTTATTTTGGTTGAGGTCCCAGGGAAAGAGCCGCGGCCATGTATCGACTACCGCAAGCTCAATTTAATCACGAAGGACCAGACTTATCAAATACCGCATATCGAGGAAAGGCTTGAGAAAGTGAGCAGTGCTAATTTCATCTCTACGCTCGATTTAGTCAGAGGGTTTTGGCAGGTTCCGTTGACCGAGAGGGCAAGCAGGCTTGCAGCGTTTATTTCCCCGATGGGAACCTTTCGTCCGAAAGTCTTGAGTTTTGGATTGAAGAATGCGCCATATTGCTTCTCTAGCCTTATGGACCAGGTGCTACGAGGAATGGAGGACTTTGCACTTCCCTATCTCGATGACATAGCTATCTTTTCTTCCTCATGGGCGGACCATATGCAACACCTGCGAACCGTGTTGTGTCGGCTACGAGAGGCCAACTTAACTGTTAAGGCTCCCAAATGCCAATTAGGGCGCGCGGAGGTAGCTTATCTAGGTCATGTAATAGGGCAAGGCCATCGTCGGCCTTCCGAGGTTAAACTGACCGCGATAGACAACTTCCCGCAACTACGCACCAAGCGGGACATCAGATCATTCCTTGGCTTGGCTGGTTATTACCAACGATATATTCCGCGGTATTCCGAGATTGCGAGTCCTTTAACGGATGCTCTCAGAAAAACAGAACCACAAACGGTAAAGTGGGATGACGCGAAAGAAAAGGCTTTTAGTATGCTGAAGAACGCACTAACGAGTCAGCCAGTGTTGAACGCGCCCGACTACTCTAAGCCATTCATTCTTCAGTGTGATGCCAGTGACAGGGGTATGGGGGTGGTGCTCTGTCAAAAGAAAGATGACGAGAACGAACACCCTGTACTGTACGCCAGTAGAAAGCTTTCAGTTCGTGAGGAAGCATACAGTGCATCAGAAAAGGAATGCGCCTGCGTAGTTTGGGCGGTACAGAAGCTAGCTTGCTATCGCTGGCTCAAGATTCACCATAGAGACTGACCACTGTCCCCTCACATGGCTGCAGTCCATGTCTACGAAAAACGGTCGTCTTTTGCGCTAGAGCTTGGCTCTTCAACAGTACACCTTCGATATTCGCTACAAGAAGGGTAAGCTTAACGGCAATGCCGACGGTTTAAGTCGTTGCCCCTAGAGTATCGAAAGCCTCATGCTCATCCGGGTTTCCGTGGCATATTTTTCGTGCATTCATATGTTTTTCCGAAGTGAAGCCGATTGTTAGCTGATTTTAATAACCACGTCTTACTTAACGCTTTCAAGAAATGGCTGTTTTTAGTGTTAAGGGGGGAAGGACGCGCGTAGGAAATGGGAAAGGTGTAGCGGGTTTTCTTTTTTTGTTAAAAGCCGGGTGTGTCTTGGGGGAGAGTGGCCGTGTGCTCGCTGCTTTGTGGTTGTGGGTCCGGCGCTGTTGGGGTGATTGCTTGCCCTCGCAGGAGACGAAAAGTTGCGAGACCTGCTGGCAAAGACCAATTTCACCGGACCGGACCAAGAAGAAAAGTCAAGAGCGCCACCAAGGACGGAAGACCACTCCCCGGAATCTACCTGCTACGAACGAAGGGTTCGTGACCTTAACGGGGAATCCTGATACCGAAACGCCGATCCCTCGTACAGCGGCTACTGGCCCCTACACGTCGGGATCTTCCTCCCCCGCCGGAGATGCTGTTAGGGTTGGCGTCTGACACCACGTGGCGACAGGTCATTCACCCGACCTTCCCGGAACCGGAGTCCACGTGCAACGGAGGAGTCATTCACCCGACCTTCTCTGAACAAGAGCCCACGTGCACCGGAGGGGTCATTCACCCGACCTTCCATGCACCGGAGCCCACGTGCACCGGAGGGGTCGTTCACCCAACCGGATTCGTCGCTGAGAGGATCGACCTCTCCCACCCGTGTTTGGTACTGCAGGAGAAGGGCCCTCTCTCCGTGCCTGTCACGTGTCATCGATGGACGCAAGATCCCGGCCACACTTGTAGAGAGCTACTGAAGGGGCTCCGAAATGTACTTTCATATACTTCTTACTTGAGGCTTCATACTTCATGCTTTTCTTATTTTCTTTCAACTACCTTTGAATAAACCGTGCAAGTTTCGCACTAGCAAATCGTCTCGCCCCTGCTTGGTCGCAATGATCTACCGGATGCCTGCAGCCCGCCGACAACGCCACGCTACCCAATAAGTAATGTCGGTCGAGCTTCGTTAGGCAGGCGCCGCTACTTCTCGGCAGCAGTACGGTACGCTACCCTAGAGTACGCAACATCGGTGCCGCAGGGCCGGACGCACGTAACGGAGGCCGGTGTCAGCCTTATTCACACGTAGCCGCAGGACAAGAAGCTGCGTGAAGCTTGGCTCGCGAAACATAAAACCGGCAAACAGTCATCGGCTACAACTCGGGTATGCAGCAAGCACAGACGCGAGGAAGATTTCTGCTACGGCGCCCGGTCTGCGATGTTCTGAAAACGCGCACTGTGACGCTCGCCCGAGTCTGCTGCACGACTAATGTTATCACGGTTTGGTCTATCAACTTGTCGATGCTATAGATACTGGCAAGTTCAGTGGACTGGAAAGGCAGCGGTAAGAAGCACATTTAAAAAAAGCATGGCATATGGTCATGTTTGTGTTATGAATTAATGCACTTGATTACAAAAAAGGAGCTGCGGGAAATTGCACGCTGAGAACACCGATAAACATACAGTGCGACGCAACTCGAAAAATAATATTGAAAAGTCAAAGAATTTAGAAAAAAAAGAAAGATTGAATCGTCGCGACGGCACATCATAGTCCCTGTAGGCGTCGAAGTCTCTACAATGAAGTTATTTTTGAACAGCTCTGATAGCTCCCACGCAACAATGGTTGCTTGTATACTGTCAAATGCTCATATTCTGCGGCCTAAAGCTCATGGCACGGTGCGAGAACGCGCGCGCGGGGAAAGCGAAACAGTGCGCGGACAAGCATGCAGACGCGCAGTCGGTCGCTGCGAATCTGCGCGATCGCTGCATTGAGCCTTCTTTCTATTACGCTCCATTTAGTTATACAAACACTATAAGAACATACTTCACATAGTTTGCTCTCAGCGTTTACCTACCTTTCACGCAAGAAGCCGGTTCGGGAGACTCCATCGCGGCGACCGCGCGCAGTGGCGTTCACTGTACGTATTCGGTAAAGAGATAGCGTCTGTAAACGATTCTGTGCTTTCATTTGCCCAAGATTATTATTTAGACAGTAAACAACTTCTCTCGTTTCGAAAGTACTTACAGAAATGTCCGGGAGAGCTCGCGCGTGGCGTTTTCAGTGAGCGCTGACAGCAAAACCTATGAGGAGCGCGCCGCGTGATCCCTCATACTACGCCAGCGAGGCGCTTCCGATAGATGGCGACTCCGTAACTCCTCGCCGCCAATACGTCACTGCAGCGCCGATAGTGCACAGACACCGTGAAGTCCCCGTTACTTACGCGCGGCAGGTTTGTCACAAAACGCAGACTGCGTATCTAAACTACATTTACCGACGGATAAGCGCATACAGGGCAGTTGGTGCAAACGACGCGTCGCAGCAGGAGCAGACGACGCGCGGCGCATGACGAAAGACGCGACTGCACGCCGGTAGTTTCAGTAACACCCGTTGCGGCCACGTCGGCCAATGGGCTCGCACATAGAGTTTTCTGCAAAAAACTCTATGGGCTCCTATAGGGAGCTGCGAAACTGAAGTATATCTAACCGTTGCCTCCAGCCTCCTCCACTTTATATTAGCTCTATGGAAACTCCCATAGGCGGTGGCGCCAGATTTCCCTGTGTTACAGTGAGAAACCCTATGGTTACAGCTACAGTGTACTAGAAGAGTTCTAGTACACTGTAGTTGCAGCAACCCTGTGAACGCAACACAGGCGCTCGAACGGCCGGGTGCGCCCAACGCCGGCGATTTTTGAGTTACGTTTTGAGCACGTCATGGTTTTGAGATTATTTGGAAATTTTTTGTTTGGGTCATCTGGCCACCCTGACCAGAAATTTCCCCCCTTTCGGCCGAGATGGCATTCACTACACTACACCGGCGGGATGGCAGGTAGGAAAGAGGGTGGGTCGTAGGGCTCAGGATTTTTTGCAGGCACGCATGGTGACCCTGCAAGCCAAAACGCAAAAGATGAAGGACAGGGGAGGGGGCAGGACAGGAGCACGGAGGAGGAAGAGGAACAAGAAGGCAGTAAATGTGGGGTTCATCAACATGCAGGGGGGAAGAAATCGCATTAAGTGGGACGAAATAGAAGAACAGTTACAAACGGAAAATTTTCCGGTATATGGAGTTGCCGAAACCCATTTAGGAGATGAGGAAGAGCCACCATTCATTGCCGGATTCACCTGGGTTGGGGGCAACAGAAAAAGGAAAGAACGCAGAGGAGGAGGCCTTGGGGCGCTAGTGAAGGGACAGGACTGGGAAAGGGTAAGGGAGAGCTGCAGTGAGCACATGTGGCTCAAGGGCACCGTAGGGAATGTTGAGACAATCCTGGGAGTTGTTTATCTGAAAACGGGGAATGAGTCGAAAGAGGAGAATAGAAAACATTTCAAATGTATGGCCAAGGACATCAGGGAGTTAGCTATGAAACGGGAGATAATCATCCTAGGGGACATGAATGCACATTTGGAATACTTTGACGGGGCGACAGATGCAACAGGGCAGATGTTAGTAGATTTTTGTGAGGCTCATGATTTTGTGATACTTAATACTGA
Source organism: Dermacentor variabilis (assembly GCF_050947875.1). Taxonomy (NCBI): domain Eukaryota; kingdom Metazoa; phylum Arthropoda; class Arachnida; order Ixodida; family Ixodidae; genus Dermacentor; species Dermacentor variabilis. The sequence continues at coordinate 46,344,094 of NC_134573.1, read as the reverse complement.
AATTAAATGCGACGGGAAAATAACATGGGAAAGAAATAACACCCACTCGACAATCGACTACTGCCTAATGTCCCACAAGTTGTATGAACGGCTGGGATGTATGGAAATTGATGAGGAAGGTACAAAAAGCCTGGGGAGTGATCACAAACGAATCAAAATCAGTTTTGGAAGGACAGTACCACTGGGAGAAACTAAAGAAAGGAAAGGTATGAGCAAACTGAATGACAGGCAGCTACAAGAAGTGGCCAAAAACATTGAAAGCATGGTATCCAAGCAACCGCAAAGGGCATGGACATACGACGAGTTAATAGGTATTTTTAAACGAGAGCTAGAGAAGGGACAGATTAGGAAACTAGGAAGTAAGCAGGGAAAATATAAACCGAAAAGCTGGTGGGACCGAGAAGTTAAGGAGGCCATAGAGCAACGCAAAGATGCGTGCAGAAAACACAGAGCAGTGAAGAAAAGGGGAGCCACACCAGAAGAGGTGGAGACAAAATGGGAGGATTACCTTGCAATGAAAAGAGAAGCATTGGCATTAATTCAAGCCAAGATAGCAAAAGTTGGGGCACAGTGGATGTTAGAGATACGAAAAAAAGACAGAAATGCCTCTAAGAAATTTTTGGAACACATAAAGCAACAGAGTAAGAAGACAGAGGTGGTTCAGCACTCACTGACCACACCAGAAGGAACAAAGGTAGAGGGAGAGGAAGCTCAGCAATATATTAGGTTAACAATAGAGGCAGCATTTGCAGAGCCAGTGGGTAGCGAAATGGAGAACAATGACAACAGCAGGACAGAATTAGAGGAGGAGTACAGAAGGATGACAAGTAAGGAATGGGACAGAATTAAACACAAGGTTCCCGTGGGAACAGCGACAGGACCTGATGGCATACCTATGAAATTGATAGGCATATTAGGCCAGAAAAGTAAATTAAAATTACGACAACTTATTGAACAAATAGTAGTAGGGGGAGATGTTCCACAGGACTGGAAATCAAGCAGAATGATATTAGTTTACAAAGGTAAGGGAAGCAAGGACAACATTAAATCCTACAGGCCAATAACTATCACATCAGTCATATACAGAGTAGCAATGCAGATGGTGAAAAAGAGAATGGAGGAATGGGCAGAACGTGAAGAGATCTTGGGAGAACTGCAGAATGGATTTAGAAGGAACAGAAGGCTAGATGATAATTTATTTGTTATAACACAGTGCATAGAGATAGCGACAGCCAGGCAGAAACCGCTACGGATAGCTTTTTTAGACATTAGAGGAGCCTATGATAATGTAAACCGATAAAAGTTATGGAGCCAGTTGAGGGAATATGGTCTAGATAGAAAGATGATTGAGTTCCTACAACAAGTTTATACAGATAATGAGGTAGAGATAACATGGGAGGGGGAAACTACAAAGCCAGCTAAAATAATTAAGAAGAGGTCTCAGGCAGGGCTGTCCATTGTCGCCTGTGCTCTTTATGATCTACATGAGCCAAATGGAAAAGAGACTAGAACAGAGCACAATAGGAACCGCTGGAAGGGCAGAAGGTAGCTCAAGTACTAGCCGGACTGATGTATGCAGATGATATTGTACTGCTTGCTGACACCCGAGTAGGGCTATATATACAGGAACTAATGAGCATATGTAGAGAGGAGGGGGGAAAAATTGGGACTACAATTCAGTAGAGAGAAGTCTGGGATAATAGTATACAATGAAGAAAAGGGGGAACCATTGGAAATACAAAGCACTAAGATTGATCATGTTGAAAAATACAAGTATTTGGGCATATGGCTAAACGAGGGCAAAAAGTACTTGGAAGAACAGGAAAAAATTATGATTGAAAAAGTGAAAAGGAACTCAGCTGTAATGAAGCACAAGGCACTTTGGAACTATAATAGGTACGAGGTGGTTAGGGGCGTATGGAAAGGGGTTATGGTACCTGGCCTCACATTCGGAAATTCAGTACTGTGCATGAAGTCGGAAGTTCAGGCATGCATGGAAACGAGACAGAGAAGTGTAGGCAGGTTGGCCTTAGGAGCACACGGGAACACCCCTAATGAGGGAGTGCAGGGGGACATGGGATGGATGTGATTCGAAGGTAGAGAAGCAATATAAGTAAACTAAAATTTGAACAGAGACTCCCAGCACTGGAGGAAAAAAGGTGGACAGGAAAAGTGTACAAATATCTGTACATGAAAAGTTTGAACACAAAGTGGACACTCAGGACGAGGAAGCTGAGGAATAGATACCTACAGCCGAGGGAGGGGGTCCAACGTGGTTCTAGTGTGGGAAAGGAGGTGAAGGAGACGGAAGGAAAAATGTGGGAAGAAAGAATGCTCGGAAAGCCAGCGCTATCAATGTATAGGTCTCAAAAACAGGAGATTAAGAGAGAGCTCTTATTTGATAACTCGCGGGGCAGCTCACTATTATTCGAAACTAGGACGGGGGTTTTGAGAACAAAAACATACAGGGCTAAATTTGAAGACGTGGACCTTCGGTGCACAGCTTGCGGAGCCGAAATGGAGACCACTGAGCATATATAGTGCTGAGATGCACAGACCTTCGCCCGACCCTGGCAGAGGGAACAGTGGCAGATATGGAAGGGCATTAGGTTTTCCCGGGGAACGAGGGCAAATAGAAGAGAAAAGAGTGGCAGTAACGAAGGGGAGGCTAGAGGATTGGTGGAGGAAGTCAAGGGACAGATAATACCATAAACCGGGGAGATAATGTTTCCTCTACTGTTTTAGATAGTTATCTTGGGGGGAGGAGGGGAGTGAAAACTAGGTTAAAGAAAAGAGGATATAAAAAAGGAAAAAAATAATAATAAAATCGGAGGGGGAGCAAAAGGCTAGGTGGCGCCAGCCGCCGCCCGTTACAAAGGGTATAGCCGCCATCCATCCATCCATCCATCCAAATCAGAAAAAGAGAAAAAATGGCGCCGGACGGTTCGAAAGCGGTCGTAGCGGCGCCTGTATTGCCGGTGGTACGCCTGCCAGACAATTCTGGCGAGGTGCTGTTGCTAGTCGCAGTTTCTCTGGCTTTACAAGCGAAGCATTGTACCGAACTGATGATGCTCGAGTTGGAAGTAGAAGCCGCCAGAAATCAAGTTCGGGACATTGAATTTCGGCTACTGAACAAATTGACCATGACCGCTCATGCTGTTTCGCTGCGGAGGCGACGCCGACGGCTGCAGCGGCAGAAGCGTTCACTCTAATGACGCTGCGGCTGGCTGGTTTGCAAAGCCATGGCAAAACGCAAACAGACAGGATGAGCAACCGCCCGTACTAAGCACCGCATTGTGGTACGTGTGACAGCGGTGAAAGTACAGATACCACACGTGCAAGTGTTCGAGGATCCACCGCGAGGAATAAAAGATAACGCCATCCGGCATCACCATTATCTGCAGTGAAGTTCCTCCTCTTCACCCCTCACCTTGTGGAGCCAATGAGTAAAATTGACGGTCGGTGAAGTCGTGTTTATCGCTGTCGCGAATGAGTTATAAGAAAATGAATAGGAACGCCATTCGCCGACACCAGTTAACTGCTGTATTCACCTATTATTCCCACTTTTCGAGAACGAGAACATCGTGCGGGGATGAAGCTGTGCGTGGTGTGTAGAAAAAGTTACAAAAGTTTGTCGTGATCACACCATTGGCCCACAAGTCGCTAAATTGCTCCGGAATTATCCATGTTTGTACGAAATATCGTATGTGAAGTAAAATATTTGCCGACAAGATTTGAGCCTCAGTAGTAATTCCTTGAAATACCTGTGTGTTAGTAACAATAAAAATCCACGCTATGAAAAAAGAGACGAAGCTGCCTACCAGTTTGCCAGTTGTTCGTCATAATCTTCCTTCCATGGAAGCATGCATCTTTAAGTTGCAGCGGTCATGTGGGCTGACAGTAGCACACATGTCAGACATGTGCTATGCAAGCACAACTATAAACCACACAATCTTGTAAACTTGTTTTTTCAGTACACAAGGCCTGGTTTTAATGCAAAAACCTGAAAGAATTCAGTCAACCCTTCCAGTTGCTGAACTGAGACTATAGGTAAAAATTTAGGTAATATTTGTACATTATGCTTCTCCAATATCAAGTAGGTCATTCCTGCCATGTACATAAGCTGCGTATGCTAGAAATAAAAGCTAGATGGCTAGTAACACTATTTTGGAATGTCTACACTAGCTACATCTGACGTCATGGGCTTTGACAGCATCTGCAAAGAATAGGTGGATCCTATTCATCAGAAGACTCAAGCTGGCAATTTATGGAAGCTGTCATGCAGCCGAAGGATCTACATTTGTGAATGACGAGAAGGAGAAATGTGGGGCCAGATTCTTGCTAGTGTCAGGATTGGGGGCTCAATCCCATCGCTCGTGATCCGTTGTCAAGATTGGAGTCGGGCATGAATTGAAAGGTAGCTGGCCCATGCCGTCGTCTAACTTATCCACGCTGAGGACGTTGATGAAGGGAAGGACTGCTTCTCATCGAGAACGAGGAATATGGGTTTATTTACAGTATTTATATCAGTCTAACATAACTTTTTGAGAAAGTACATCAGTCTAACAGTACAGCTTGAGAGAGAGTGTCCAGAGCAGCCGCACAACAGCGGTTTTTAAACACTCGGTCCTCTCCCGATACAAGGTGATCCGAACGTTTGTTTCATCATCGCAAACTAGCCGCCTCCCCGCAGGACAGTCTACACACACAAATGCACACACGTTTGAATGTCCGGAGCCCACGTCAGAGGGGCCCCGTAGAACTCGGAGCCGTTCCGGGTAGCGCGTTGGGGAGTTTGGGAACAATAGTTGGCCCGCCGAACTCATTCAGTCACAACGGCGATGAGGCTAGAGGTTGGTGGCGGTTTCAGCACAAAGCCTGCTTCATCGAACGCATCCTAGTTGAAGCGACGGAGAGTGGGGGATGCCCGTATTGTTCCCCCACACAAAGTCGATTTAGTCACGCTGTGGCTAGAAGTGGGCGGCGACGCTCCCGGAATGTTGCTGCCATAGTTGTAACTGGGCGGCAAACTTGCACTGCAGCTGGCCGTTCTTAACAGCGCCGGAATGTTGCCGCCATAGTTGTAACTGGGTGGCAAACTTGCACTGTAGCTGGCCGTTATTAACACTAGTCAGAACCATGTAAAGCCAACAGATATATTCATCAATTCAGATTTATTTCAAAATATCAATTCTGGGACATTACGTGCCAAAACCACATTATCGATCATGAGACGCACCGTAATGGGGAACCGTGGAGAAACATTGAATGCCTGGGATTCTTTAACTTACACCCCATGCATGCAGCCATTTCTATATTTTACCTTCATCGAAATGCAACTGCTGCGGCCGCATTTTATCTTGCATGCTCAAGCTTAGTACCATGACTACAACAGGATGGTGAGTGCCAATTCGTATACCTTCTGGCTCCACATTTATGATGTCACACTATGGTCAATGCAGTGTGGTTTGTTTGCAGCTTTGACTGAGAGGTCTTGTATGAATTTTGACCACCTGTGATTATTTTAAAAGAGTACCGACCCATATTACCAAAGTTGTAGAACCACTGGCACATGCTCCTCAAATGTAAAAGGATCACGCTTGGCTAGTGTGGAGGTTTGAGAACACTTTTAACATTTGAATTTTATGTGAAGGTTGGTCTCGAATTTCCAGAACTGGTGTCATCGGTGTTGTCATAGAATGGAACAAAATTTGCTGCCATCCATCGCGTAGAAATAAGGCTAGGTATGATGACGTTCGTAAAAAAATTAACAAGAATGCTCTGCGTGTTTTTTCTAGCTGAGGTCATGCGCGGCAGCCACAGCAATCACAGGGGCATAGGGTGCCAGCACTTTGCGAACTCGTGGTGCAGCCACCTCCTGAGGACTGAATGCGAAATTGGTTTTTGCAAACGTGCATCGCAGTTAGTGATGTAAGGTGCCCTGACGCTTGCCAGTGTGTCTTCTACCCATTAGCATTCTTTGGGTACTTTTCACACTTTTGGGGGGCTATTTATCTCTATCTGTTTGTACCTAACAGTTTTCCCATCTACCTGAGACACTGGGTAGTTCTAGATCGGATGGGCGGCACATCAGGCGGCTGTGTTGAGGTACCAGGGTTTGAAACCAACTTGGGTCCCTCAGTATGCAGCAATGTGTACATACATGCCTCTCTTCAACGCACCTCTTGCACGCTGACATGGGTCACTAGATGCGGGACTAGGTAGGTACTGCTGTTCAATGTTCAATTTGTCCGATTCTGAGCCAAATTGAAGCCACGTCACAAGGGTTCCTCAAGCACAGCAACCCAAAGCATTGGCAGGCTGGGTCGCAAGCGCACTGGTTATGTACGGCTTTTTAACAAACGACTTTCATGCCAACCACGAATGCACTGGGTGTGTTCCGTTCTTCAATGATCATTTTGCCAACTTCGGTCACTGTGTATATGCCACTGTGATTGCGACGAGCGAGGGTCAATTCTCTGCGTTTTCAGGAACTGGCGCACCAAGCTTCTCATCTTGGAGGCCATGCACAGACTTCTCAGCAGCGCCACTAGATGGCGCAGCGTGCCCAGAGAGTCGTGTGATGTCTTTCTCAGTGTTCGGATGCACCGGCGAGCCATGCATTTCTAAGGTCACATGCAGGCTTCACGGTGGTGGCGCTTGATGGCGCCGAATGTCACTATATTGATTCAATGCTAATGCATTACCATCTGCAGTCATCGTGGGATTGCTTCTGCCGCAACCTTTTTTTTAGGCTTTAGAATGCTTGGACCTCGATTTAAAGGGAAGAAATTATGTATATCCAACTCACATTTTGCAATCAATGTGTAGTAATTGCATAGAAAACTAGACCAGCTGCCTGGATGGACAGTACACGGCGTGGCACTGTCCTACATGCAAGTTATTCGGCAAGATAGCAGCAGCACCAAGTCATGGTCAAAAAAGGCTAGGAGTGTTCGCAAAGAAAGCGTCATCTTAAAAAATGAAAAGTAAGATATGTCATGTCAATAGCAATTTAATGTGCATGCAATCAGTGTTTTGGCATTCCGCTGCCACCGTAATGTGGCCATGGCAGCTGGGAATTAAACTCGCTACCTTATTCAAAGCAGCAAAATGCTGTACCCACTGTGTCACCGTGGCAGGTGAGTAATTCAAGCTTTGTGCACTTCACATTTATGTGCGAATAACGGAATTTCGTCTGCAAAATGAAAAACTGTAAAAAGAGTTTCCGAGCAATGTGCTGTGCTGGTCTAAACAAACCTATCTTTTACATGCCTTTAGCCATCAACACAGCACTATGCCAGCCTTCGTGACTTTAACTGTATGATCTTGCACCATTCAGTTGCAGGTTGTTAATGAAAGTATGTGCATATTCTTGTAATACAAGCATCACAGCTAACCAACAGTCACTTTCCAAACAAAATAGAGGTTCACAGGAACGTGGAGACTTTTGAATCTTTCAACAGTGGTGAAACAAGAAATGCAAAGACATCCCTAATTCAACTACTTTGACCATGACAGTCAATTTGCAGCAAAGGCTACAAAAGCATTCCAGACATCTGCAAGCTAATGACAAGGAATAGCGGCATGCAAAGCACCTCAGCATGCTCAGTTGCAGTAGCATCATACTTTAGTCATTTCACCACTTGTGATGGCATTGCTGCGATTGCTGCAGCACTTTCTTGATTTATTGTGTCTCCTGATTTACTCATGACTTTGAAATTTTATCAGCATGTCCTTTGAAGTACATACACCATTCCTACAAATATTCAGCTTTACATACCTACCAGTTCTCTTACAGCCGACATCCCAGTCTCCAAGAAAACCTTGAGGGACACCTCAGCATAATTTGGCAAATTACCATGCAATATGAAAAGTTTTGCCAGCATGTTCTCCTAAGTGCAAATTATATTCCTGTACATAAACTCTAACCCAATGCACCGAGCGATTCTCCCATGGTACTTCTTTGAAACATTGAAATGACCCACCGTGGTGGCTTAGCGGCTATGGTGTCGCACTGCTAAGCACGTGATTGTGAGATAAAGTCCTGGTCGTGATGGCCGCATTTCGATGGGGCCGAAAATGCAAAAGCACTTGTGTCCTGTGCATTGGGGGCACGTTAAAGATCCCCAGTTGTCAAAATTCATTTGGAGTTCCCCACTATGGCATGCCTCAATGAAATCATGGCTCTGGTACGTAAAACCCCAGAATTCATTGAAACATTGAAGTGGCTCGGGAAGCAATTAACGAATAACTATAGCAAGTTCCCCACAGCACCCCTAATTAGCCTGCACACTTGTTAACTTTGCCCACTCTCGAACCTGGTCACCACGACTTCCGCTCTATCCTGCACAATTTCCAGCTCACCATAGCTTCACTGTTCACGTAGATGGCAGTGTCAAATGTATAACTTTAAGAGTTTACATTTTCGAGTGGTTCACAATAACAGCTTTCCTATAAAAAAAAATGTATAGTTTGCATAAAATTTGCTCAAGTACTTGCCACTTAATTGTACTGCACACAGCTGGCTTGGAGTGAATGAGCAGTTTTCATTCTTTCAAAACTGCTACTAATGTGATGCAACACTTGCAAGATGGGTTATTTACTCACTGAGCAAAGCTGACACGTTCCAAAACTCCCCAACATAAGCGTAATTTCTTAGAAAAGTAAACCATGAGGCTATTAAATGTTGGCTGCTTCGCGAGTTCTAAAACGAATAATCTTAAACTTTAACTCCGAATCCCGAGCAGCAGTGGTCTGGCAATTTCATACCAACATTACTGAGGGCTGTGTCCCACTTCCCAATCAGCTACCCTAATTCTCAAGTCTGCAGTTCTCATGATTTCCTTGGCAGAAACTGGCCACAACTATGGGGTGTCTTAATGCATGTGCTTGTTTGAGAACTTGTATGCCAGGCGTTCTTTTTTTCTTTCTTAACTTGATATAATTTTTTTAAATAGCTTGTAGCAGATAACACAATTCTACCCCTTGACCTGGGTTACTCAAAGGCCCAGATGTCACTTGCATAAAAAATAAAGATGCGTAATCGATTAATTGCATTAACCTCTTGCTTATTCTTAAGTCTATTGCCTTGTCTTATTTTGTAATTATTGCCTACCATCATTGCAAATTGTCAGCCTGTTTCATTATTTTTTGCTGCCATGTTTCAGTTTCATTTTGTTATCTATTCAATAACAATGGTTCCATAACAGATAGTATGCAGACGAGGGTCCCAAAGTGAATGACTGCAACGGGACCCTCGGTTCTAAAAAACAAAACAAAAAATCATACAAGACATCAGTTAAAGCAGCAAAATTAAACACGTACGAGGAAAACAAATGAATGCGCGAAATGCAGTGCATTTTGCGCATTCAATAATAAACAAAGTACATTTATCAAAAAGCATAGCTATACAGAATAACATATTACAGGGCATGAAACTATTTACACAAAACATTTTAATTCATGTTTGAATACATTCAAAGATTAGGTTAATTCAAGTGAATGCGGTAGGTGATATATTCTATATTTTTATTGCTGAAAACAAGGATGTCATTTGGCCTAGTCATTACATTTACGTACTAGAAAGTTGAAGCTATGCACAAATCTAGTGCAGTTGGCATTAGTGAGCAATAGTCTACAAAATTGTAAGGAAGCTGTTTATTAAGCGATTTAAAAAGGAGAATACTTAAATGATACTTAAGCGAGATACAGGTAGTAAAAATGGTAGTATTATTTATTTATTTATTTATTTATACAATACTGCAGGCCTCATTGAGGCCCAGGCAGGAGGGGCATACAAAATACAGAATAATTGCATTTGCAGACGTAAGAACAAAAGGACCAAATTAGTGTGCATAATAGCAATAGTGTGCATAATCTGGTAATTAATGCCTTCCATTTCATTCACATTTGCCAATTGTCTACCTTTGTGATTATCTCTTGTTTTCCATAACATTATTATGATGTCTTACTTTGTTATTTCTGCCTACCATATTGTTTGCCTTTTCTAATTGCCTATGTATTGTGTGTGATCTAAATATTGTGCTAATTATTATTGCTATACTGTAAGATGATGATGTACATGCCCTTACTGTTATGATTCCTGATGGGATCGACAGCACAAATAAATAAATAAGTAAATAAATCCGTGAAGTTTCAGTCAGTAATCTTTAGCCAATCACTTTACAGAAAGTATTGCATTTTACAAATTGTAACCGGCGAGTTCACGAGGCATATTCATTTGTAAATTGCCTCAGGATGACACCAAGCGACAGTAAAGGGAAAAGTTTATAGTAGAGTCAGAGATCAAAATTTTGGAATAGAAGATTATATTTTTTTTCTTTCAGCTATCTTTGCTTACCATCAAAAATGTTGACAGAGAACAATATTGAGGTAGATGTCGCCACATACAGTTCCCACAGGCATGGTAAATTAATGGTAAATAATTTATCGGAGATTGTTAATTATGGCAGATCCCAGGTACCTCAAGTGAGGGCCTCACTGGCAGCGTCTTTCAGCACTTCACCAGCAAGTTCTGCCAGGTATGGCTATGGTATAGGTGACACTGTGCTGGAGTTTCAATGGAGTGACGTGCCAGCTACTGGTTCACGGTGCACCTGCCATCCAGCCTACTACAGTACTGCTTGTCCTTTGTATTTATGCATTGTAATTTGTTTTTGTACATGCAGTTTCACTTACTGCCTTTGCTATAATAACATTTTTATAATGAGAAGTATCACAATGCAACTCTAGTCAGTAAGAGATGAATGCAGCAGCAGGCATGTGTCAAAGGTATCGTGTACACTTGTACCAGCTAATCAAAGCTGCCTATCCTCTCAATAGCATGTAAAAGAGAGTTTGTGTCTACTTCTCCAAGGCCAGCCAATCATGCACTGCTAACCTGGGCCCTCATAGGACGTACATCTGAGTTTACGCCTGCTTCTCCAAGCCCAGCCATTCACCACAACTAATTTGCCCTCTCCTAGCATTGAAGAGAGAAAACCAGCAGAAAACACAATGTACACGGGACACAAGCAAGAAGACAATGGGATGAGGCTGGACATATTTTTGCTGGTGTATGTTGCGTTTTTCACTGGTTTTTACCCTTCAGTCATGTAGAACTAACTGACCCAGCTCTAGAAAATTTTGCCAGTCGATCATCGTTGCTCATCTGTCCTCTCGTAGCATGGGCATGCGAGTTTATGCACACTTCTCATAGGCCAGCCAATCATCAACACCCATTTTGCTGTCCTTTACTCAGTGCATGCGTAGGTGTGTTTACCTTCCTTAGTCACTACATCACCTTTGCCACTGTGCACGGATGGTGCTGTGTAGGGAATGCTCCATTTTACAGACGTGAAGCGCCCTTCCATGGTGTGTCATCAGTGTGGGTATATCTTACGTCTACATCGGGTGTTCACATTGTATTGGTGACAAGACGCAGTGTGCATCTTTTGTCGAGTTTAGCAGTCACTGCAACAGTTCTAAGTTAACACAGTGCCCGCACTACCCGTTGCTGCTTTTACCTGTGCATGCCCAACAGTGGCATGTTTGTTGGTTACTGCCGAGTCATTCGGGTACTTACCCTCTGTGTCTGTAAAAAATGCTCTTATTTGAGAATGGAGGGACAGCGATCAGGCATAGCACACACATGGAGCCTCTCCAGCGACATTCACTCCCCAATGCATATTAGTAAAAAGCCTGGTTTGAACATGTTCTGTTCACATATATGAGAGAGCAGTTTGAGGACAGTGTGCGTCGTTTCGTTTTGCTTAGAACTTGGAGGCACAGACAAAGCGTGAGGCAATTAATGCACTAAAATTTACGGAACGCTCATTTCCAGGTACAAGGGACAACTTCGTGAGGACCACTGCCATAGCAGTGTTTCAGTACGAGGTGCGGTTGACACAAGCACCTGTGCTGGTCGAGGTCTTGCCAGTCAAGTGCATCCCTTTTCTGTAAAACAAAGTGATCTGAGATGCTTCTGTCAGTGAGTCACTGTGCACGTCAGGTCAGCTATGCCACACCAGAGCCACCATGCTGCTATGAAAAAGTGCATAATTGTTAGCTGTATGTTCTCCCTACTACTATGCACGCCATCAAGTGGCATTTGCCGATCCTCGCGTGGCAGTATCTCGCGGGCACAGTGCAGAGCAGTGCACTGGCAGCCAGAGATCGAAGTGTGTTTGCACCCAAGTTGCCAGTTTAATTCTGTGAAATGGGGCGAAGCACTGGCGTCAAGGCAGACGAAATTTGTTGGTGACATCAAGGAACAGATTTCTGTTTGCAGATGACTGAAGCACATTATTACGTGCACACTGCTCACTGATTTGATCAGAGCATGTGCTATGCATAGCTCACGTGAACCAAATGAATTCCCCGGAAACCCAAAAAGTAGGGGCATTTTCATAGAAATCACTCCCCATGCACTTGTTAACTCACAGAGGACAAGTGTTTTCTGTGGTACAAATTATGGTCACTGAGTGAAACAAGCGGCAGTGAAGCTTTACACAGACATGGCATGACAGCATCTGTAACGTAACACTTGCTGACAACACATTATGGTAGGAATGCAAGTGATTCCCATTAATGTGACGCCATTTTGAATCAAAATTTTGCTTAATTGAATCTTGCAGGAACGTCCTGGTTGGGGGCAGTGCACTTTTACGGTATCTGCTCTATTGTTTGTATGCACCTCTTAACTTCCCCGGGCAGCGAAAGTAAGATGCATCAAATAATTACAAGCTCACGTAATGTGGCCGGAAAGTTGCACTCCAGCAGGCAAGGTGGAATGCAATGTGTTTAGTCAAGATAATGAGTGCTGTCGCCGTCGCCGGACTAATTATGTTTGCTACAGCCCAAAGGCCCTCCACCAGTAATTTCCAATTATTCCTGCCATGCGTAAACTGGCTCTGCCCTAGATATGGAACTTTCTTCGATCTCACCTTGACTCTCTATTGCAGTCACAGGGGTGTATGCACCACTGTACACAAATTTGTTATTGGTTCCAAGTGATTGCGTAGTAATATTTGCTTCCTTTATCATTATGCAAGTTACCAATAACAAACAAATACTTTAGATAAGAAATTTCCGAATCTATATTTGGGTGTGCTGCTGTCGAGCGAGTGCTCTTGGAATGCACATGTCAACCACGTGGCTGCCAAAGCCGCAGTAGCACTGAATTATATTCAAAGAAATTTAAAATGTGCAAATTCCAACCTCAAAAGCACGGCATACCTAACATGTATAAGACCAATCTTATAATATGCCTGTACTGTTTGGGGCCCATCTCAAATGTGCCTGATCAATAAACTAAAGAAAACCAGGACAGAGCAACCAGGTTCGTCTTGAGTAGGTACAGTAGGAACTATAGTTATACTGAAATGAAAAAAAAAACAGGGTTGACTTGGGAATCGCTTTTGCCTCGACGAAAAAAAAATATGCTGTCAAAGCTTTTGTACCAAATATTTAATAACAAAACTGGAATTGATAGCGAAAGTTACTTAAAACAGCCAAACTATGTATACCTGGACAGACTGACCATCAGTACAAAATTGGGGAATACCAGGCCAGGACGAACCTGTAAGCAAATACTTTTCTTGTAAAAACTATCGCTCCGTGGATTTCACTCGACTGACGTCTCACCAAGTGTGCTATGTGAATGAAGGTTTTTTTTTTTTTTTCAAGTTTGTAATGCTCCTGCTGTAACAGCTATGGGCTAAGCAGGGAAATGTATGAATAAGGAAAAGAAAGTAAATACTTTTAGTATATTGTCACAAAGATAACTAAGATGGGCTCGCCGAAACAGAACAGCCTTCTTTTAATGATGGCCGACATTCAAAAACCCCGGGGGAACAACTGCACCCTTCGTCACCGTCTCTCTGGCAATCGGTGCCTGCAGTGGGCAACTCACTTCTGGCGATCGGGACTCGTAGTGGGCAGCTCACTTCGCGTCAACATTTTCACTCAAGCTATGAGATTTATTTTCTTGCAACTGTTGCATTGAATTTGTCAGTGTTCACAAATTTTCAATTGAAATTTAATTTCTATATACATTTAGCTTTATGCACATGATTTGTGGACATAGTGGGTATGAGCCAACCTGGAACCACTTTTGATGGCATAGGCCAACCAAGGCACCTTTTAATCATTTCTGCAATGAGAGTGAATCTCTACAACATTTGTTCTTAGCACATTGCTGTATTACTGTTCAAAGGAAAAGAGTTTTGGAAGAACCTGGTTTGAAATCTTGGCTCAAAAATGATACTTCCAGTGGTCCTTTGGTGATATCGATCTGGGTTTTAGTCGGAAACATTTGTGATGCCATCTGTATTTTTTCTGTGTTAAGAATTGCAAGCTAAATTTCTTACTTTTCTTAGTTTTCTCATTTATATTTACTGCAAGATTTCTTCATATCTGCATCAGTTAACCTTTAATTTCATAACTTCCAGTTACTAGAAACTTTTATTTTCTTGAGCCCTCGTACTGCTTGATTCACGGCTGAACCCCATCTGAGGAGATTCCATGTTTGGCTGGAGGTGCCGATTTTCAGTCTGCTGTCAGCTGTGTCTCGTTAGGTTTTGGTAATGTCGACAGTGGTTACACCCAAGCAGCAGCATCAGCAATTGGCTCTAATGTTACAGGGGCTAGGAGGATTTTGTTGACCCAACTCAATGGCTGTGGAACAAAGGTTAGGCCCCATGTGGCAGATTTGCTCTTGCACGAAAGAGATGTGTGCTTAAATACAGTGGCATGCTAAGCAGTGTGCTTTTAAGCACAGATGGCTGCTGATGACGGCAGGCAATGTCATGAAAGATTTGAGTCTGCTTGTATTCTTTAATTTTGCCCACTAGATAACCAATGTAACCACTTCTCTTGCTGTCATCAGTGTCAAATTAATAGAACTCTACGGTGTACTGAAGCAACTTAATGCAGCGCTTCAGCAAGTTTGTGCTCTGTACCTTGAATTTCTTTCTTTCCTTCCCACATTGTGCTCTAAACCAGTGTAACACAAGAACTACTGAAATGTAATAAGCATGCTGTAACTTGTGCATATGTTCTGGCAGATTTTTCTCTTTTTATTGGGAAAAAAATTAATTCTAAGTTCATTCAAGCAACACAGTAGCAGCTTATGAAAACAAGAGATATTACTTGTTACAGCTGCACCAAACTCTTAATCTTTAAATGAAACAGTTGTGCTTCACAGTAAGCTTTGCATGGCTTGATAACAACAAAAGCATCTGTGCTACGCATTTTCTATTAGGATACAATGTATAAGCTGTAAGATGTCATCCCAGAAACTGGTCCCAAGATTTCCACATAGTGTAGAACTGGAAGCACAAGTCAACATCCCAGCTATGCATATCTACCGTATTTATGCGCGTATAACCTATACCGAGAATTTTAAAAATTGAACAGTAACATCGGGGTGCGGGTTATATGCGAATTTTGCCTCGAGATGTGGCACCACGGCAGCCCGGCACGTGCTGCCGTGAAGCTACATCTTGAGGCAAGGTTCTCCACCATTCAAAGTTTCGTTATCTCCACGGGAACCTCACCCTCTCCCTACCCTTGCATATTGCAGTTCCCATATTTATGGTCTTAATGGACTTTATGGTTGCTTATTATCCTCCTCTTTACAGGTTGCTATTTTGTGTTTAGTAGTTAGCGAAGTGCATGCATCAGTAGTGATAGTGCAGGTGCTCTGGTGAACTAGAATCTTTTACAGTGCAACAGAAGCTGAAGATTATCAGCATCGCTGAAGTGGGGGGCAGACAGAGCTACTGGCCGAAGGTAACGACCTGGATAGGTAATGAATCCGTGAATGGAGACTGTTTCTGCAAAGGTTTGAGCACTGTTATAATACGGTTATTTCCCCATGTTACACACACATTTTTTTTCCTGGCAGTTGTAATTGGGGGTGCGAGTAGTATGGGGAAAAATTCATTAATTCTTTCGTCACTTTCGCATCACAAGCAGTGCAGCACTAGCTATGCGAGCAAAACTAAATAGTAAGAACAGATCGTGTAAGATTGGTCTGCTGTTCAGAACCAACAGTCAGGGACAACCATTTAGCATTACTTGGCAAGCGCACTGCACTTAGCATCTGCAAATGTTGTATTAAAGAAGTGGTGACGTTCCCATCATGGATTACCTTGCAGTGAAAATAGATCCAATACTGCGGTAAAGAGTTCATTTTTAATCAGTTCACTTTTTTTTTTGCACTCGTCATTGAGAACACAGCTCACTACAGAAGAGAGTTGCTGGCAGTGGCAACAACATAACTGCAGTCGGTAAACTCGGCTTCCTATTGCAACACAGAACTTTTCACAACTGGAAATCGTCAGGAATGTCAGTTCAAGTCCTCCACCCTGTGCACCACTGCTTTCCTGCACGTTGCAACTGCAGACGACACCTCTGCTGGCAGACACAAAAGGGACTGAAGCTCTTCGATCAGTCTTGTTTGTTTTGTGCTCGGCGTTTTACGTACTGCTGACACTGCACTCTCCCAAACAACGCCACACAGGATCCAGCTTGGCTGTGGTATCTAGCACGGCTTGCACCAACCTTGTCAGTGCACAAATGCAGGTGAGCCTGACTGTAGATAACCGTCGGCTTCTGTGTCCTTGAATGTGTTGTTGTACGGGAATGATCACAAGCAATGTGTACGGTGACTAGCTGACAAATGCTGACTGAGCTGTTCCTACGAAGCAGTGCCGAGCCGGAGACACTGGCCACGAGCAGCGAGCAGCAGTAGCTGCCTCGAGATCTTCGGACGCCGTCCACGCAACGTTCATAGGGTGGCGTAACTCATGATGAACAGCCGTTCCTCCTCCTGTTTGATCCAGTGCAGCAGCTTGCTCATGGCACGCACTGCAGTGTCCTTGCTCACCAATGGCTCAAAAGCTGCGTACAGCTCGAATCCGGCCATGTGCTGCGACAAAGAGAGCAGAAAGACCTTGTCATGACTTTGCGCGAGACAGCACACAGAAATACCCACTAACATTTGCCAGTTGATTGGCTGGTTGACTAACTTGTTGATTAACTGATTGATGTAGTTTAATGTTACAAAACAATGCCATGGCTATCAGAGACACCACAGCGGAGGCTCCAGATTAATTTGATCACCTGGGGTTCTTTGTTGTAACATCAGCACAAGTGTTGCCCAAGAAAAGAAGTATAGGTTTATTTCAAAAGCCACAGAATAGAGCAAGTAATCTATATTGCAAGATTGTACGTTCCTGACTGGATGAAGCAGAATAATGCAGTCAAACCACAATATAATGAACATGAATGCAATGAATTATCAGATACCTTCGAATCTCCTTATAACAATGTCACATCTGATACGAGAATACCTCCAGTGTCTGTTATAAGTGGAAGCGTGCAAATATTTGACATCTTAAATACAAATTCAACTGTCCATGCTATTTGATTCATATTCGATTCGAGAATTCACCACTCAAAGGTGTTGAATACAGCAGACTTTCATTAAACGTATCCTCATGGGACCAGGTACACAAGTTTTGTTTATGAGGAGTTCTACTTACTGTGAGATGGATCTCCAGAGTACACAAGACGCACTTTTGAAAGGGGCAGCTAATTAATTGCCAAAAGCAGACATTAGGTGTAGTAGATCTCACTACAAAGCTTCTACTTACATGCAGCTGTCAACTAGAGCTAGCAGCATAATACATAATTGCAAATAAAAGCAAAAGTCATTGAGTAAAAAAAAAAAAAATTCCTACATAGAGGAGTGGGAGGGCCAAGCTATCAGACACGGACTGGAAAAGACAGCCCAGCCTCATCGAACGGGCATGGGAGATGGCCATGGCCAACGGCTACCTGGAATAAGGAGACCACCTGCCTAGGGCGCTGACTGCGCTTGCTCAAAATAAAAGTTTATTCTCTCTCTCTTTGTAGTGAAGCAACCACTCTCAAATTCATAGACAACTTTGATCTTCATCTCTAGCGTGAGCGCATTTTGTGGGCTGTTTCTGTGCCACCACAAGAAATGCTAAGTAATCTTGCAGCTCACCAACAATGCCAACACAAAAACCACAGCAAGCCACAACCAGGAGAAAGCCTTACTATCCATGGCATCAACAAAAGCCAGCAAAAAACCACCTTGGCGATAACATAGAGAATTGGCGAGAAAACCTGAAATTGCATACACAGCCATGCTTGTTGCAATGCCGCTGAGCTAGATACGCGGTACAGTCTTATTTTTGCCAATATGTCTAGTTCCATTTACTCAAACTTGGAAAAGGTTCCATTTAATAAACTTTTCTTCTTTCATTGCCTTAACACAAAACCAATTGACCACAAGGCTGTTGCTCTGTTTAAGCGGCAACCGCATTTAATTTAAGCGATTACCGTTTACTGGGTTTCTAATTCATTCCTTTTTTTTTCTAATATATACAGGACAAAATACTTATTGAAGCCTCAAGGGAGGCAGAACAATGTATGCGAGGCCTGTTACAAATTATTCTGCTGCAGGACAGCTGTAGTTGTTGCACAGGGGCACCATTTCTTGAGCAAACACATAGGGCAGATAACTTCTAGTCAACAATGTGCACTCATTCAGTAAGAATGGCTTGCTAAAAGCAAGCTTATTTACAAATTTGCTAAAATGTATTATTTGGCTAGTCTCACCACGTTTGAATCTTTTTAAAACGATGTGTGGTGCCGTAGCACCACACTTCTCTCCTTCAATGAACACAGCACCCTATATGCACCTGGGGACATGCTCTGCTCTTGTTTCACTATTGCAATTGGCACAGCACCCCAGGTACATAATCGAAATCAGTTGTTTGTCATTTACAAGCTGCTTAGTTGTCTAAGCATCTAACTGTGGACAGTATTACATGCATGTGCCAATGTACATTAGCCTGAGTTAATTTTTTACCCTAATTGACTCTGTGCAAACTTGCTTCATGATGCTTTAGAAATCGTAAAATATTCTATATCTGATTCAATATTTGGTGGTAATTTTTCTTGAATATTCATACAGTTGAACCTCCTTGTAATGAAGTTATATCGAACACAATAATACTTACGTTATGTCCAACATTCGTTATAAGCGCACATGCTGATATTGGTGGGGCGAAACTCTGAATTTTGGATTTGCTTCGTTATACAGTCTGAAGGATCCTTATGTGCATAGGCTGGCACATGGCCTCAAACATGTCACAAACCGTTATGGTGCTGGAGTTCTTTTCTTGTCTGAAGAAATTATTCAGTCTGTGCCAGACTATGCAATCATGCGCACAAATGTCAAGCTAGGTTGTGCACAATTCATGCAAGGCAAAGCATAGGCCAATATTTGTGGCGTGCCGCAACAATGTGTACGAGATTCCCCTGTCATGTGGATCTTGTTACATAGGCCAAACGGGCAGATGTATAAACAAAAGGTTGCGAGAACATTCCTCCAGATTAAAGAATGCAAGTCTATCACGTTTGGCTACCCATTGTGCAGCTTGCAGTTGCAAGCCTATTTTTGAGTGCGCATGCGTAATCTGGACAAATAAAAAATGAAAACGGCCCACCTAATTTCAGAGGCCTGCCTATTATCAATAAATGTGGTGACAGGTGTGTAAGCTCTTAAGCTCGCGCATCGCAACGACAGTCAAGCGACTTTATTTACAGTAAACATTCAGCTTACACAATGCTGAGCTCTTACACTGCCTCTCAAGAATAAGCACAGCAGAATAGTTGAATAGATTACCTTTTAGTTGCACAGTATATATTCAAGAATTCTAACGAATTCTCTCCGCAACCAGCCTCAAAAATCCGTCATGAAAAATACCGCTGCCATTTTATTAGAAACATGACAGCACTCAACACATACATTCATGGTCCATCTAGTTCACCATCCATAGGCATGCACTGTAAAAAAAATAATGGCTAGCTTGATGCTGTTAACAAGCATGCTTATTTCTGGAAAGGTGTTTGCTTCGGCTTTTCAGTGCTGTTATGTAAGCTTACTTGTAGTAGTGTAGTGTAGTGTGTAAGTGTAGTAACCACTACTAAAGTTTTTTACTTTTCCCACTGCCGATGTACAACCGCCATGGCATAAATGGAAGACGTGACCTCATGCTTGATAAAAACAACATTAGTTTCTGAGCCACCACAGTTGGCATGCACTCAAGAACATTCAGCCTTGATAACACGTTAAGATGGCACTTCGTATTTCTACAAATTCAACATTGCCGTCAGATGATTTACCACCATGAAAACAAAAATGAAACCTCCTAATGTTGCTACATGGCACTTGTCCATGAATGCTACAACCGTGCAGCAAGAAAGGCAAGGTTGTGAAGAAGCGCTGCATGAGCTGCCAATCAGCTGGACCGTTTGATATCCCCGCATATATTCTGTAAATACATACTCACTTTCCTTTGCGTAAGCGTAATCCCCACATCAGTTTAGCGGAATGTTAAAGTGCTACATACAGCGACTCTCCCTTTGACTTCTGCATTTTTTTGGAATTTTGTAGGGGTGTGCGAATATCAAAATTTTCGAATACGAATTGAATACTTAGCTTCGAATATAGAATAGAATGTCAAATAATGATATGCACATGCATTTATTAGCAAGTTGAGTTAATTTGTTATGTTAGAACATTGCAATTGCATTGTAGATGTAAAAAAAAAAACTAGACTAGTAAGCCGTTATACAAGAACATTGCATATTTAGCTCATGTTAACTTGGAAAATTTATTAATTCCCACTAGCTGTCCTTGCCAGCCGGTGCCTTGTTATACCACATCAAATGTCCGTAAACTCGGAGGTGTTTGACCCGGTGCCAGTTGTCACTCATCGCAATTGCTGTCAAGCAATAAGCTCGGAATTGGGGTTGGCGCTGCAAGAAAGAAAAGAAAGAAAAAGAAAAAAAAATTGGAGGACGTTTAAGCTTCGCCTTTAAGAGTGGAACACGATAGCATTCAAAGATCCCTGACTACTTCTCATGCTTCCCGGCAACTGGAGCGTAACTACCAAGAAACGCTGGCCGCAAATGCTATGCATGAAGGGGGGCTTTCTGGTACAAACGTGGCCTCTTGTGTTGCCCGCGATGCGGCAGAGGCGAGTGCCATCTAGAGGTATTGCAAGGATCCGAACGGCAAGTTGGGCCAGTTGGTTGGGATTCATGGTAAGGGTTGTAACAGCGCACCCAGGACAAGGAGAACAGAAGGAATAAAACGACAACACGGTGCTGGAACCAGCTGCGCTGCTCCATGGCCCACAAGACCCTCAGATGCCGGCACACACAAATGGCGGACGTCGTGGCTGGTCTATGAATGGTGAAACGCTGGAAAGGGGATTTCTTTGAGTATTCGCATAACAAAATTACGTTTTCTTGTATAGTCAGATAACAATCCGAGAGATATCATGTCTGTGGGTTGTTTGTAAGTCGTAGTTTACGATTTTTTCACGTATTTTAGCTTGAGAAATTCAACTAGTTCAGTAGCTTCCTTGTGCCACATGGAGGGCCTGGGTATGGGTGGTTTCAAAACTTTTTTTTTTCCCGAAACGACGTTCGACGCCAACCCCAGATTTTCTGGGCCACGGGGCCCTTAACATTATCGCGTTAAAAAGAAAAAGAAGAAGTGTACCTTCGCTGTCTGCAAACCCGTGCCCCTTGCTGCTGGGAGGCTGATTTTCCCGCAATGTTTACACGTTTAGTGGCTAAGTGTGCTCTACAGGCGAAATTTTGCTAGCAGTACGAAATTATACCAAAATTTTTAAAATCGGCCCGTTATTCTTAGATTAGAGAGAAAAAAATGTCAAGAACAGTGTTTGCTCCCGCACGGCCAGCAATATATTTGATTTGATTCATATATCTGTATCAAACTAAATATTCGAACATATTCATATATCGATTTTTCAAATTGAATACAAATATTAAAAATATGATATTCGATAATATTCCAACTTTTCTAGTATTCGCACATCCCTGGAATTTTACGATTTCAAATTGTAGAAAACGGAAGGTAAGAGAAGGATGGCAGCATTTTTAGTGTGAGGACAAGGGAAGGGGATCAAATTTTCAACATGAGGGTGAGGTGAGGACGGCAATTGCATTGTGAGGGTGAGGGAGGAAAACAAACAAAAATGACGGCATTTTTACCACCCCTTGTTATAAGCATACACAGCAGCGAGATGCCAAATTTGTGATCATGTCCTCCATGTGAATGAAATGCAAGCACGATGCCTTCAAAGTGCTAGCAAAGCATTTCTTGTGGATTTTATGAGCCAACTGGCGGCTTGTCGTGCAGGTACACGGCACGGAACAACAAATTAAATACACACTTTTGTATCATCACTCATACACAATAATGTGCTCGGTGCGACCACACCATATTACCGTGTTGGTCAGTTGGCTGCAGTCCTACCAAGACAAACTGGAGTTTAAAATGTGCAGGCACATCTAGGGTGTACCGTTTCAACATGTAGACGAAATGTTTCACGTTCATGTTGCGGTTGCTAAATATAGTCGCCAAACTATATTTCAGACACTGGGAGGGGCACACGTGGACCCAACCTTGCCACTGGTATGCTCACCAGTCTTAATCACACGCTTAACCACCAATGAGGTGTACTGGTACAAACAAGGGTAACTAGGGTAAAACTAGGGGTGCGCAAATACCAAACCGTAGATTTAAAATTGAATATAGAATTGAATCAAGAAAAAAAAAGCCGAATATCAAATGGAATACTGAATACAAAAAATTTTATTAAAAAAATCTAATTTAAATTATGCTTCCCAATTTTGTGCAAAGAACAGCGAGGCTAATCACGTTACTTAACAAGAACCTTGCTAACTAACAGTAACTTACCATATTTACTCGAATCTAACATGCCCTCCTTTCTCAATAAAATGGGTCCAAAAATTGCGGGCGCCTTAGAATTGAGTACCATCCTAAATCTGCTTTACCATATCACCATCAGCATTTCAAAATGGCCACCTCATACGCACTTTGAGCATAGCTGCCGTAGCTTCCTCTATGTGCTGTAGTACATGGTAAGTGTGCTTAGGTTAGTTCACCATCTGTCTTCCCATTTTCTGCGTTTGCTTTATCAGCATGGAAGTGCCAACTGCGAACACGCGCCGAGTTCATCACGATGCCGCAATTAAAAGGAAAGTGATCATGTGTGCAGGTGATCATGTGTGCAGAGACGGACAGAAATCGTTACCGAATCACGGGCGTGCAGCATTCCTGAAACTTGCGTGCGGGACTGGCAAAAACAGCAGAGGCATCCTACTCCAGCGGCTGCTGCGTACCGTGTGGCCACGTGGCCCCTATCTTGAAAGCGATCTTGTGACGGGGACAAGTATACACACCTAGGCGCAGCGTGCTGTGTTCTCATCGCTTAGTTCGCATTGAAGCAAGAAACCGCACAAACGTTAATTCGCTTGCTTCTGCTACCCTACTACCTCACTCCAGCGTTTTGATAAAGAGTTTCCATGGTCATTGAGTGAGACGTGTTCATGTTTGTTTGTGCAAGCATGACGCCATGCTTGTTAATTTAGTTAGTAAGCAAACGTTTAAATGTTTATACGGTCGATAAAACTACTATCCTTACTTTTCATATAGCTGTCTACTAATTTGCTATTGCAATAAATGCTTCGCCTTTCGGCCGAAACTGAGATTTTCTTTAATTTATTACAGCTTTAGCATATTGGGAGTAAATCTTTGATTTTCCAAATAAAAGAAAGTTGTATTTCTGTATGAAAGAATGAGGTACATGGTACTGTAAAAGGCTTCTTTCTTTTAGGTCACGGAAATGGGTGTGCATTACAATCAAGGGCATTGTGCCCTCGATTGTAATCAAGTAACTATGGTAGGTACCTATGAATCGAGATGTATCATATGCTCTACTGTTATTAAAGAGATCAAATTAGAATGCCAGCACTGATAACAACTCAGTTTGTATACGAAGGTCTGGAAAATAGTTTTTATCGATAGAATGTATGTCAAATAGAATTACGGTAAGTGCTTTTTTTCCTACTGAAGCTGAAGAAATAGCAAAGTTGTCCTAAATATCAATGGGGTTACCAGTTTAATAGTTGGCCATACTGTGCTTAATCGCAATCTTCTATTGCTTAGAAAGTATTCCAGTTTTCTTCCAAAAAACATGAGGGTTTTTCCATCTTTATGGCAGGTGGTTTTTTTGTGTTATCGTCAGCTTGTCAAGGCCAATCTGCATAACAGAGAAAAGTGGGGGAATGTGCATTCGTCACTCAGCACCGCTCCGCATAGCCATCGGCGCCAATGGTAATGAATTCTCAAGTTGGGAGGCCCACGGCAAGTTTGCACGACGTTCCCCCAACCCCTCATCCATCTGCCGTCTGTGTAAACACGTCTGCAGCCGGGGGTCAACACACTGTCACATATTTTTGGGCGCGTCATGTAGATACAAAGCTAATTTTGTGATGGGTAACTCAAAGCTACAAGAAGAGACCGTTGTGTGCCTACAAACAGTGTTCAGAACGACGAGCCACCGTACAGTATGTCGCGAAGATGGTAGCCGTGAACATGCAATGATCATCCCGTGCACTCGCTTTCGTTGGTGAGCTTTCTGAGGGTCATGCAACCGTTGTGAATATATCTGCATTGATTCGGTATTAACTTTACTCACGAACACCCAATGATGCAGCTCTGGTTAGGCCTACCGAGCTAGACAGTTGCCAATGGTACGGCTGTGACAAAAATTTGGCACTGGCTGATGCAATAACAGGTCGCAAACTGTCGTCAAAAGCTTGTCACTAATATGTTCCTACAGGTGGCTCATCAGTGATCAGTCACATACACAGGTAAGACTGGCGGCCGTTGAAGCAGCATTCCAGTATGCGGTTGACGAGATGGCAACTACCACAAGCATGCATGCCAAATTGATCTGTAAGCTCATGTGTGGCTATAGAGCTACCAACAGCTTGAATCTGCATGCATGAACACTGAACTCGCATAAAGTCAAACCTTGTTAATATGTACCTGCTTACAGCATAGTTAGAGTTAAAACATAGCTGGTACAGTTCCCCAGCCGAGCCCCCACTGAGCCCAATGTATTAAGAGTGTTTTAGCTTGTCCGGTATTAGAGTGAATGCAGGTGGGCTGGGCATTGGGGCGCAAATGTAAATGTGAACGGCCTGCATGATGCAGCCACCTGGTGGCGCAGAGCTCAACCAAACAAACACAGCTAACATTGCAGTAGCCAAGTGTATTTTACTCCGCTATGGGTGTAAATTTTCAGCACTAACATGATTATGCCATTGCCAAAAGTTCACACCAGCAGCGAAGTAGAATACACTTGCTTACTGCAATATTAGCTGTTTTAGTCAGCTTGAGCTTTGCGCCACCAGGTAGCTGCACCATGCAGGCCGCTCACATTTGCACCGCCATACCTCCACCGCAACACCCAGGCTGCCTGCATTTACCCAAATACCAGACAAGCTAAAACTTTCTATTGACTAACTGCTTACGGTGTAGTGCCTCGTAGAATGTGCACCAGTTAGTGTGTGCCATTTTCACTAAGTCACAGTATGGCGACCAGCACGTTGCACCTTTTTTAAAAAATTTGTTTCACTTTTGAAAAGGAAAATCAACGCGGAAACCGCAATTCAATCGATATTTGGGGGTACCGATTGACACCGTGTATCGATGAAGCTACGTTGGTGATGGTGATTGGGTTTCCTCCTTTAGATCGGGCCGCCAAGCACGGAGAGCGCAGCATCGATGACACCATGTTGGGGATGGTGATTGGGTTTGCTCCTTTAGTTCAGGTCATCAAGCACGGAGAGCACAGCATAGCCAAAAGCCTCATCGCAGCAACCATCACCCTCACGTTCTGACCTGCCCATACGTTTGCCATTTTACTGCTTCGCAACCTGATTGCAAGTGTGTCATCGCATTGCACATGTGCCATCGACGTGGTGTCATTTGAAGTGGTTGAGTGGTGACTGGATATTTCACTCAGTTTCATCCAGAGAAATGGAGCCATGCCAAAACCAAATAGACAAAATAATCGCATACTAAGCGTGAAGGAGAAGTTGGACATCTTTCGTAGCATTGAAACCGGAACAACAAAGGCCGCTGTCACGCGTGCATGGGTACTGCCTTTAACAAGTTTGTGGCATCTGGAAAGTACGGGAAAAGATAAGGAGTGGTGCAGCATCGAACATCAAGAGGTGGCACTTGAGAGGATCAGCGTTTCCCGAAGTTGAAGAGGCCTTGATGTTGTGGCTGAAAAAAGCCAGGGCGCAGAACTTGCCAGTCAGTGGCCCCCTACTCGCAGAAAAGGCAGAAATATTTGCTAGTCAAATGAACTGCAAGAATTTTTCTTGCAGCAGCGGTTGGCTAGCAAGATTTAAAGTGCACCACAATGTAAGTGCGAGGGTGGTGTGCGGAGAGGCAGCACATGCGAACCACGAAGGTGCTGTAGAATGGGCAGCTGCCGGAAACTCTAGCCAACTACGCCACGGAAGACGTTTTCAACTTGGACGAGTCAGCACTCTTTTAAAGACTTCTGCCCAACAGAATGTTCGCATTCAAGGGCAAAAACTGCAAAGGTGGAAAGCGTGCCAAGGAAAGGCTGTTGGTTGCTTTTGCAGTCAATGCGACAGGAAGCCAAAAGTTGCCACTGCTTGTTATCGGCTGATATGCAAAACCGAGGTGCATTAAAGGTGCCCAACTGCCCTCAGGTGTCACATACAGGAGCAACACAAAAGCTTGGATGACTTCAAAGCTTTTCGAGGAATATGTCCGGCTCAGTCAAGCTTTTATACAAAAAAGTACTTGCTGTGCAGAATGCTGCTAGCAATGGAGTGCAACAAGATGTACTGCATCGACATACAGGTGACATACACCTCCTAGCCTACTTGTGGCAGCAGCTGGATTCTGCCATAGTCAAGAACTGCTTCACTCAAGCAAAGTTCGTTGTGCGTGTGAGCAATGGCAAAAACGAAGAGCGGGCCAACAACTGCGACGGCCTGCTCACAGAGGTGTTGGAGCATCAGGGTAATGCCGAGTCTCTGCAGTTGGTATTGTTCCGTGACCTAGACAGCAACGTGGCAGCTGAAGATGACGAGGACGACGGTGACGATGGCGAAGCGGACCATCCAGGTCCGTGTCTGACGGCGGTTGCTGATGCTGTGGCTGTGAGGAGGGAATTTGCCGAGAAGAAAGGCCTCGTGACGAGGTTGGCCGGAGGCCTCTCAGGATTTGAGGAGGCTGTTGTCACTGCAAGGCCTGTGCCGCAGCACTGAAATGGACTTTTGGTCCATTGCTTCGGATTAAATCAAGGTGTGTACTGTGAACATTACTACTCATTACTTCTTTTCACTTTTGAAAGGTAAGTCGCAGCTAATTTGTGGTTTTTGGTTATGTCATATAACCAGTTAATACATATTTTTCGCACGTCCCCGCCAACTATGTATTAACGCAGTTTTACTGTACTTGATGCAATTAGGTTGTCTTTCGGTGGTTAATCAGAAAGATCTTTGCACAAACTCTTGTGCCTTCCATACGCACCGCTGTTGTAGTTCCCTCTGTCCATGTTGTGTTAACGTTTCGATCGGTATCATTGACCTGGATGAACCTTGTATCAATAGAGATCGCATGCCGTTGGAACGCTGCATGCATCAAGGCACCGACCATGGCCGAGTCATTCACCAAAAGTACTGATATTATAAAGATTGAACATTCGAGAAATCGAATATTAGATATTCATTTCACAAACCGGATATTCAAGTATTCACACACCCACAGTATGAACATACCGTATCTATTCAAATCTAGGCCGATAGTTTTTTCCAAATAATGATATACAAAACTCTAGGGTTGGCTTAGTTCGAGGATTTTAGAAAATGTGCCTGTTTGTAAGTGAAAATTATAAACATGGTCCCTAGCTAGCGCCATCTAGAAAAGTCAGTATTGCAGCCGCTACTTGCCAGGCCAGTAGTCAATTGAAGTACATGAGCGATGCTGTCGCTTTGACCTGTGTCGTATCGGAGCTGGTTCTATGGTATCGGCGTGCGGCGTGGAGTTATCGTAATCGCACACTATAGTGCCACTTTCAAATGAAAAGTTGTGCTAGCCGCAAAGGCATAGCAAGCCAGGCAGGACTTCTGCATCAATGAGAAAAACGTCCATCGCTGGAAGGAGCAACGGGAGACACTTCTGAGTGTGTTGCAACAACGAGATGACAGCGATAACGAAGATAAATGCACAATAATAGAGGAGCTGTTTACCGAGATCGCGCCGCATTTTGACGCATGCGATGACGCACTGTCTGCGCATGCACGGGCATGCAGATGCGAGCTTGCGTGCGCGTGGTCTGGGCCATAGGGACGAGGCAAACGTTGGTGACGACATAGAGTGAACTCGGCATGTTCATATTAAATAAATGCTGTTATGATTTTGTGAATGCTGTCCTCACTTCTTTTGTTCAGTCTACATTCGGGGGTTGGCTTAGAATCGGGGCCGGCTAAGATTCGCGTAAATATGGTATTAACGCAATTAGCATTCTTTGCAAGCTTCACCCTGTTTGAGGTATGTATATTTGTCTATATCTAAACTCTTTCGGGGCAACTTGGGTCACTGCGTATGTGCCACTGAGTGTATGTGCTGCTCTTCAATGAAAAAAAAATATTATCCATAGTAGCGTGGAATCTAACTTTATATATTCACAGCAGCACCAGTAGATTATGCAGGGGGAAATGCAATCACGTGTTCAAACGGAAGTGCGAGAGAACATGGCTGCAGTACCTGCCTCATCCATAATGCGTTTCAGTGGTTGCAAGACAGTGTGTCCCCACATTGCTTCAATGCGAATCGCATAAACTTCAACAGAGAAAGCTGCTGCTTGGTGCCAAGCCACCATGGCAGCAACTTTGTTGAAAGCCGCCATGTTTACAGCATTGTATGTGTGGATAACGTCCAAAATATAGAGCAGCACATTGTGCAGTGTCTGAAACTTTCGTTGCCATTGAACATTGGTCCTACGGACGTAAGGCAGTGCCACGCGAAATCTGAATAAAAACATGTCTGAAAAAATCTATTATCTAAAAAAATCAGCCAAATGCACTTGAGATTGTTGCTATTGGAATAGTACATATTTTGGGCCACACGCAAACAGAGCTGCTCAGCTATAACTGATATTGTGTCAGATCCTGCATTTTTTGGTTTCGCCATAGCATGAAAATACGCTGCTGAAACAAAAACATGCCCAACCAAATTTGATATTTTTTTATATCCGATGATTTGTTATATTTGGGTTCAACTGTAAAACCAAGTAAGCCTAGAAGATCTCTGGGAAAATTGGAGAGCAGCGAATACATATATATACGCTTATAATGAAGGCATTTTCACGTGGGATACATTTTTGTTACAATGGGGTTGGACCATATTTGGCTCACACGTTCATTGCAGCAGTGTCTATGAACTGGGAACAATTTCTCACCATGGTCTTCAACAAAAAAGGCGAATGTCATGTCAGCCCTACATCTATTTTTCTGTCAAAAAAAAAAAAAGAAGAGCTTTATCTAAACACAATGATACCTCGTTTGCATATCCAAATGCTGTGAATGTGCTCGATGGTAATGTGCACAGTGGCAACGTTCTATTGTAACCCCCACAGGATGACGGCCATTTATGTATCACTGTGGGCATAAAGGCCAGTCGAAGTTCTGTGTTTGTCCTGCGCATCTCGCTCTGTCCTGTCTACATTTCCACTGTAAAATCACGTTCCACGATGCTCAAAAAGTTGTTTCAGTGTCGTCCCTTCAACGTCAATTGCACGTACCCATCCCATAAGTGTCTCCCTCCCTGTGGCCCAGAAGAGGATCTTGAGCGGGCAGGCCGGCTGGTACATGCGGTGGTGCAGGAGCCGGTACAGGGCTAGCAGGCGCCCGGGGTCCTTGGAGTACGGGGGTTCCAGCCGCGGGCTGCTAAGCTGCGCGCCACTTTTGCTCTTGTAGAGGAAGTGGTAGAGCTCGGGCACGCCTGCCTCGCGCACACTGTAGCCACCAGTCACGGTTGCTTCTCTCAGGGCCTCCAGGCAGTTCTTCCGCTGCAGGCTCTGTAGCGCAGGGCAGCACAAACAAGAAAATACGGGGAAGGAAGAAGGTGCAAAAGCTTTCTCAATTTTGTAAAAGCCTAGCAGAACTTCAATAGAAGTGTAGTGTTGGGGCTACTGGTATGATGCAAATTTTTTTTTCTACGACTCTTGAAAAACGGTTATCCTCACATAATAATGAAAGAGTCTAGGGCCTGAGAGTATTACGTAAGGTAGGAGAAGCAAATGACAACTTGTACGAAATGCAAAAAGGATAAAATTTTAAAAATGGGGAGGGAAGAATGAACATGGTATGGTACAAAGTGGCAAGCAATCAGTATCAGTAACACAGAAATGAAAGCATTGGCCATTTAGTATTAAAGACCGTGGTCAAGAGATGGGAAAACACAATAGCACTATGTGTGTCCCCGTCTCTCCCTTCATTTTTGTTCACCATGTGCGACATATATAAACGGACACTAAAGGCAAATACTACGTGGACTGTTAAAATACCATTCCAGAAAACTCGCAGCGCCTGTGTTGTGCCAGGAAAACACTTTAACAGAAAATTGCATCTGGAGGGTCCGTATACCCTTAGCAAAATTCAAAGTGCCCACCCCTCAGCAGGGGAGTGGTGACATTGCATACACCATCACCACCCT
Organism: Dermacentor variabilis; assembly: GCF_050947875.1. NCBI lineage: Eukaryota > Metazoa > Arthropoda > Arachnida > Ixodida > Ixodidae > Dermacentor > Dermacentor variabilis. The sequence goes on along the minus strand of NC_134573.1, from coordinate 46,313,376 downwards.
TTAGAACCGTTGGTGAGCAAAACGGCGACCGACAGATGGCGCTAAGTTTTTTTCCACAAAATTCAAATGTGCAGCCGTGGCAAAACCGAGCCAAGACAGAGCGGTGTAGATTCAATGTAACAGCTGCTCTTGGTCAAGTGGCGTGGGCAGTTCAGACATCACCCACAATCACATGGACATGGCATTCTCCACTAGTACTTGCAGTTTGTGTGATTTTAGCAAACTAGCAAAATCAGCGCAGCACTTCGTGATAGCGAAACTACTGAAATGCGAAAGCGTGGGCGCCGCCGGTGTTGAGCGAACACAAAACCTTTCGATCGCCTACGTTGTTGTCAAGAGCAAGGTCAATTACTTCCTTTTTCTACAAATTGAACGTAACTGTACAAGTAGCATGTCTTCCATCTTATTATGCAATTCAATTATTTCTTCATTATGAATGGCGGTCGAGTATTAGGGACAGAATTATAATGAGGAGCACCTCTGTCATCGGGCAGTGTAGTACCTGAACGTCATGGAAGAGTTGCAAATAGTGTCCTGCATTTACCTCTATTTCTCAATTATTAACTCTCTGTTCACGATAATATTGGTGCCTTAGACATTCTCGAGCATTCTATCACTCTAGCAGGCCTTAACATTTTCCTTTAGTGTTCATTTAAGTCTTGACTAGAATTCCCGCCAGCGTCTATCTAAGCACTTCATATGAAAAGTGTGTCTGGCTTTCTTTTGCCAGGACAATGATGATGTCCATCTTTTAAACGTATCTTTACTGCCATTTGCTGTTCTTTCTTCTAGCTACATTAGCACTGCATTGTAGTCAGTACTTGCAATGTCTTTGTATTGCCCCAACTATTCAGTGCGTTGCGTACTGCTACAACAAATTGTTGAATGCACTGCGCCATATTTTGTCACATTCATATCACAGTTCTTAATAACAAGTGATCAAAGCTAATTTCTCTATAACTGATCCTCATTGCTTGCCTTAGTTTGCCATACCTTGTGCAAACCCCCCCCCCCTCCCCCTCTTCCTCTGTGTTATTTCATCCTTGTGCTTTGCTGTTGCACTTTGTACAAGTAATCGCTAACACTCCCAACCATATGCAACATTTTCAGGCCCTTAACTTTTTATGGCCCTTAACTAGTGTGGCCTAAGGAAACACACCAAGAAATAAAATGTTCTTGCCAAGTTTTGGTAATGAGTATGGAGTTTCTGGCTACATGTCTTCAGCCTTCACTGAATGACAGGCAGTCATCAGTTGATTCAGAGAAAGAACACAGGATAAGGAACAAAAATCTTGGCACATGTCCATGATTTCTTTTGAAAGCATGGTCAGAGAAAACAGATCACTGCAAGATCCCCGGCTGTAGTGGTATCACACACAATGCAAAGCAAATGTGATGTCTACTTATAATTCACATATGATGAGAGCTGCCTGTTCAAGTTCCACACGAAGCCATAGGTAACTTGGGGTGAAGCCCACTTCCAGTTTTCTTCCCAGTGTTGGCCCTCTATTGCTCAAAAGGTTTCTGCAAAATACCGTGTTTACTCATGTGATGAACGCACCCCTAACTTTGCTACTGTACTGTCCCATGATCGAACAGCCGTGCTGTAGTTTTTTGGAGACGACAATCTTTCACTTTCAGACTTGTGTTTAAAGCAAGTGCATGCACTTAATGCTTAACGCATACTTTCCGGCAGTGCCGGTGCAAAGGCACCTTGCAGATTCAAGAGAAAGAAAAATGCAACTGGCTCTCTGCAACATACACAGTTTACATACTTTTCGCCGACCTAATAGGAGAGAGCGCGAGCGGGATGCGCGGCCTGGCGTGGCGCACGGGAGAGTCTAAGTTGAGAATGGGTGGCCAGCACTTGATCATTATAGTGGTCATATTCGGGCGTAGTGTTGAATTTGCGTGTCTGTGGCTTGCTTTTCTGCCTGCCTTGGGATTTGATGTGCGTGATGGGCCTTAAGTCAAGTTATATATACCTGCTGCGGGACACAGAGTTCATCTGCTCACAAAGCGGAAATGCTGATCGGACACCGATAATCTTTGATATGCCGATGAGCAGGATGGTCAAGGAGACGCACACAGCGTGCTTGTCAAAACAAGCGTGCGCTTCAACCTGATGCTTGCGATAACAGCAGATAACAGCAGATGGCCGGAAGCAGCTGCAAGGATGAGCTGGGGCGAGATCGTAGATCGCTGTTTGGAGCACGCATACAGTTTCACCGCGCGCTATTGGGATAGGCTGCGCCGACTTTGTGCAGCTGATGCATTGGTTCGCTATTCTATGGTGGAACCACAATGTGGATGAAGCGGCCAGCGTCCTGAAACGCACGTCTGGTGGTTTTGATGCAGAGTGAATTTACAGTTTACAAATAGTATACAGTTTAGACATGCTCGATTATTCGGAGTGCTTCGTGGCACCACCATTCTCCCCATAGACCATAATGTATAACAACTGCCGAAAGTTCGGACACCTTGCAACCTCTCGTTTGATTTTTCAGACACTCCTTAAGCCAACTCGATCGATAGCACTCGCCCCCACCGACTCTGACCGGTGCTGAACACCATTTTTGTTTTGAACTGAGCCTCCTTGCTGCCCCACGAGGTGGTGCTACTGCAAATCTCCGCTCATCACTATCGTTTCTGCCTGGTTCAGTAGAGTGGCTACACCAGTTCCGGTCTCGGCTTAGTAAGCCACATCAAGGTAATCCAGCAGCTGATTTGTTTCTTTCTTCGTGCATGACACTGCGAGTAGGCCCTGTCTTTAGTTTGTGCGACTAGTGTCAGTGTGACAACACAGTGGTGTTTGCTTTGTGTGCTGTGTTGAGGCTGCAGTGATCCAACGCGGCGTATGGAAACATTGTGTCAAGTGTCTAATAGCGCCGACAGTGCCCGTGCAGACTGCGCTGGGGAATTCCGGCAAGCGTGGTACTAAATATACCCCAATGTCAATGGCGAAAAGGATTGCTAATTGTGTTGCAAGTCCAGAGCAGCCGGTCTCAAAATGGAGTTGCCTGAGAAGTTAATATTTTGAAGCAGACGGTCACGGATTACATGCAAAACAAGACGAAGATTCTCGGCGAAGCAACTAAGTCTTCTTTCAGCTTAGAAAGGAAAAATTTTAGAGACGGCAGTCACCCTAAGCTCGAAGAAGCCCTGTACATGTGGTTGTGTGCCACGGTTGCCAAGCGGATTCCTGGAGACTTTCTGAAGCAGAAGGCAGAGACGCTCGCTCTCCGGACAAACATTGAGGGCTTTATGTTCAGAGACGGATGACTCCGCAATTTCAAGAAAAGGTATGACATCGCTTTCAAGAGGATGTGCGGCGAGAGTGATGACGTCCACCGGAGCCTTGTTGCAAATTATCGCTCGAAGACTCTGGAGTCGCTGTTGTGCCAGTTTTCGCCAGACATATTTAACTGCGATGAAACAGCTCTGTTCTATAAGATGCTGCCCAATAAGCCCCTTTCTGTGTCTGGCGATCCCTGCCACAGTGGGAAGCATGGTAAAGAGCGCGTCACCATAATGGTAGGCAGCAACATGTCAGGGACAGAGAAGTTTCCGCTTCTTGTGATTGAAAAATAAAAAAGCCAGAGGTGTTTCGAGGGAGTGAAGTTGCTGCCCATGTGGTATGCGACCAATACAAAAGCGTAGATCACGCAACAGCTTTTCAGTGACTACATCCGCAAGCTCAACACGAAGCTAAATTCGCAAAACCAAAACACACTGCTTTTTCTGGATAACTGCAGTGCACATGGTCACTTCCATGATCTCGAGTCCATCTGCTTGGAATTCCTGCTGCCCAACACCACGAGTGTCCTCCAGCCCATGAACTAGGGTGTTATAAAAATTTGAAGGTCCTCTACAGAGCACGCTTTTTGAGCTGCATGGTCCTCTGCGTCGATGCCGGCAAGCAGTACGTTCTTAGCCTTCTGTCGGCAATAAACATTCTTGCGGATGCCTGGAAGGCGGTGACCCCTGTCACACTGCAGAACTGCTTTCAGCACGCTCGATTTGTTGCAACTGATAAAGCGGGTGCCGTGGAGGCCCAGGATTTGTTGTCTTCCGATGTGCTGCTTACTGACGCTGAAAATGTTCTTCAAGACCTGTGCAGTGGTGGCACTGCGATTCCGGACACCGTCTCATTTGACAGTTTCACAGATACTGACAGTGCTGTACTGACATGCGCAGAACTCGACGAAGACAAGTTCATTCGTCACGTTTCTGCTGCCCCGCCGGACGATGACTCCAAGTCGGAAGATGACGCACCATGTGCACCGTTGCCGTCGCACGTGGAGCTTGTACAAGCAGTGACTGTGCTTTCAGCCGCCTATAGTGACCATACGACCCTCTCTAAGATTCAGGCTGATCTGATTGCACGTAAATGGAACAGCGTGCAACGGCACATTCACAATTTCTTCAAGCCTACTGCCGAGCCTGAATAAGTGCGTGGAAATAAAGGATTTCTTTTTTTTTTTCTGAATCTGTTTTTTCGGACACTTCTTTATTCAGACATTTCCGTGGTCCCCGTGAGGTCCGAATAAACGGTCGGCGACTGTAAATGTATGTTTACTGCATAGATAACTTATGCATGTTCCATATCATTACCGCCTTACTTTTCAATTTTTGCTGTTTTGAAAATGTCTCCATGAAATTTACCCCGCATAATGAATGCAACCCCCAACTTTGCTTTGGTACATTGGGAAAAAAAGTGCGTTCATTACGCGGGTATATATGGTATTTGTTTTTGCTGACTGTGCTTATTATCTGTATTTTGCACGTGTAGATGGAAAATCAACATATATGATTTTTGTTGGGTATTTATATGTGTTAACCCATTTGCTACCGAAGCAGGCAAATCGGCAGGCAGCTGCATTTTGAACTTCTCAAAGGCACTGATTGATGGCAACACCTTGGCGGTTTATCTAAACGTGGTTTGATATGTTACTGTTAGTTGGCAAACTCGGTTTTGTATGTCCTTGGTTGTGTTTAATTATCTTGAGTGGAAGAAGAAATGGCGGCATCCCGTGGCAAAGCTTTTTCTGGGCCTTCTTTTGAAGAAGAAAGTGAATTCAACGGTAGGTGCAACTTGGATTCACCAGAGGACGATGGTGCACGCCAGAGTGCTCCAAACTGTTTCTGACTATAAACGCCTGTGACTTCAAAACCTTCACACAGTAACACTTGAATGATTCTCAAATGTAAATAAACGTATTTTCATAATTTCCCTACCAAATATTTGACCTAGGCACTCATGACACAAAGACAAATGAGCGCATAGCATATTACTACTTTGGTAAAAAATACATGCAATACAGAAGGCCCACATGCAAGCACAGCAGGCAGCAGGGATAGGGTGAAAGGATTGATGCTACAAACGATTAGGACTTAACAGAGCGTTTTAGAGTGCGGAACACAAAAGGCTTGCATTCTGCTTGCGTGCAGAATATATATATATATATATATATAATATGTAGATAGAATTTTGCTGTAAGTGGACTATTTTCACAATCCTAAGTTATGCAAGAACTATGAGAAACGCTACAGCAAAACATTCGTGACATGAGAGCACAGAGTTCCTTGTCGTGTTCTTTCGATCAGTGCTGTTCAGGCCAAAGACACCCAGAACAATAGGCAGAGGGTCAACATAAGGGGATGTGATGCTTCAGCAAGGGGTGACGCATTTGCACAGAGACCTAAACCATGTGCAGTTGAAGATGTGCTCGCAAGCGGCCATTCTAATGCACTGCCAAGCAAACATTCTCCATAAAGAATTTTTTGAAAAGCCACAGTAGTAGCCAAGTTATGGGCATTCAAAGAACAAATTTCTTTTTTTCTTCCATAGCGTCTCACCACCTGGATACAAAGCCACCATCCAGAAACCTGTATGGCAAATTTTTTATGCACTGTCAGTTCAAGAACAGCCATAAGCCCATATATCCTGATATCCTGCAGGTCATTGTAAAAAATGCCACTGTACAGCTTTGTTTGAAGGCACATGTGTTCTGAGGAAGTACAAAAGTGAAAAATGCTGACTGATACGCAAAGCTGTTTGCATTAAACAAAAAAAAAGATGTGATAGCTGTGTGCGCACAGCTTCAACCATGCTTGATTAGCTTTGTCAGTGGCCGTGTATTACCCATACAGTAAGAGTTATGGTGGTCATGAGCGCTTACTGTATTCCATCCTGTTTTCATATGGATTGTAATGTATTTTTTGTAGTAAAAAATCAGTTGAAGACCGGCACTCCTTCAGTCGTGCTGCTTTCTATCCTTTTTGCCTTCCTTCTTCTTTGTGTTACAAAAGGATCCTGTCCTCCTGGCGTTCGTGGCCGAGGCTTGCTTCATTGTGCTAGAGCTCTATTGCTCAAGTTAAGGTTCGGCTTTGTCCTGGTGTCTGAAACATTATACCAGCCAGATCGTGTAGACAGTGCATCGTGTGCCTCTTCTGGTTCCTGCGAGACACTTGTGTGCCTTACATTAGAGTGCCTTGCTTTCCTTGCCTAGCACACATCGCGACTAGGAGATTACACCCTACCTTTCCTTGAGTAGCACACGTCGCTACTAGGAGATTACAGCCTACTTGGCCTGCAGTATATGAACATGTATCCCAGTAGCTGTGCTTTTTGATGTGACCAGGCTCATTGTGCCCCGCTTACTTTTCTACAAGAAACATGGCTGGGCTTTCATTTGTGAAAGACTGTGCGGGACAAAATTTTTTTTCCTAATTTAGCTTTTCTGTATTTCTTACATTCTGTTATAATTAGTGTGACCTGCATGTTTTTTTCTGCACCTGTTTGTATGTTCTGTTCCTACTTGCGCACTCTATTCCTGGATGCTGCTTTACTTCTGTCTTTGTGGACTGTCATCATGCTGTATCTTTCTTCTTTACTTCCCTTCTCATCTTCAACTTCCTTTTCTACCCCATTCATCCTAAAGAGTAAGCTGGCTTCGTGCCTCTCTCGGCGGCAGTTGCCAGCCTGCTCCTTCCCTATTTCCCCTCTGTGTATTGTATATGTGTTCTCCTATAAAACACTATTTTTTTTCTTTTCTGCTGAGCGCTGGAAAAGTCTTTTTATTAGCATCATAAGCACCTTGTATAAAATTCGATATACGCTTTGCACCATGTCACAGCTGTTGCATGTGTAGCTGCAGAAGAGAAATGTGCAACACAGGGCACTCACCTCGACAATTTTGCGGCGGCACTCCTGGAGAGGAAAGAAGAGGTCACGGTCCACGGTGAGGAGCAGCAGACAGGCAGGGCTGCCCTCTGCCAGGTACGACACGTGGGCATGCAGGAACCCACTGCATAACAGTGAGCTGCTGTTTTCACTCGGAGCACCTAGACAAGCAACTGCTACTTCATGCGGTTATACAGTCAAACCTCGATATAACGAACAGCGCGGTGATCACAAAATAGTTTGATATAGACAGAATTCTATATATAAAATCAAATAAAAAATGCGTCAATAACTTTGCATATCAATCAATGAACCAAGGGCGTGACCAAGGATCGTTGTTCGGAGTGCACATTCGATTGCGCCGCGCGCAACTGGCCTAGGTCACGCCAACTTCGCCAGCCGTGAGCACGCGGTCGATTGCGCCGCACAGGTAGCGCCGACTTCATCCGCTGTGCGAAGTTGGGGTGGCCTAGGCCAAATGCGCGGTCCGAATAACGAACACGCCCCAATCGTGGCACAGGTAACACACACTTAAAGCTTCACATAAAGTATTTATTTATTTGGCTGGAAGTACTGCAGCAGTGTACCCAGCTTCTTATTGGCAGCCGCGTGCTTAAACACGGAGTCCTCAACATAGTCTAAACAATCCACAAGCGATAGGCCGATGCCCTCTATTGCACTACAGTAGCAGCGTAGAAGGGCCAAAGTAGCTACAGCACCAGATGAAGTCGGGAGCGGGGCAACATCAGCGGTTGTGGAATCAACCTCAGCAGCGCCTTCATTTAGCCGCTACTTGTGCTGCAATCTTTAAGTCCATCAATCGAAGCATATTGCAACATTACCAATAACAAAGTATTAAGAGGCGTCTGCTAAAGCATCTATGAGTGAGCCCAGTGAGCGCATTGTCCCGCTCACTCAAAGACGCATTGTCACGTGTCTTTGTGGATGCAAATCGCTAGTCCTTGCAAGACGCGGCAGGTTCAGAGCGCGGCACCAAGGAGGAGTCAGTGTGGGAAATGCTATGCATCGTTGACGTTGTCGAACTAGCCAAGACGCCATGTGCGTATGCCGCTACATTCAAATGGTGCCCTCGGCGCAATCTATGTATGCAGCTATAGTGCGCTGCAGTCGGGAACGCCCATCGTGCCACTGCTATTTTCACGTGTGTTGCGGGAATGCTCACTGCCTGTCAACAGAGCGCACATGATCTGGGGTGGCAGAGTTCTATATATCCATTTTACATCCGACCCCGTTCGACATAAAAAAATATATAAAATGAATGCAATTTTCCAGGTGATATAGAAAGTGTTTGATATACGCAATAATTCACTGTAGCCATGTTCGATATATCAAGGACTGACTGTATATAGTGCGGCTGATAGTTTGTGCCAGACAAAAATTGCAGATAGCTTGCAAATTAAACACGGCTTCTCAACTTTACACCTGGGCGGACTGTACAACAAGTACAAACTGTAATCTGGAAATTATGGCACAAGTACTGCATGTCACTTCTATTTGTTTGTTTTTCAATCAGAGGCTACAATCTTCACTGGATAAATGAGCTTGCATGCCAGGCGATGGCACAGAGTGTTTTGCGTGTAAATTCATTGTTAAATCATACTGTTAAGTGTCGACAGCCTGGAGAAAATGAAACACGATCGAAGCAGCGCATGATTCACAACACAGCCTCTGTGACTTCTGAACCGTTGATGGACTGATTGACATAGCCTTGCCTGCATTACAAGTTGTTATCACAACCACAAATAATTCAAATGATTACACATGCTGATGCCCTTTGTAAACTTAGTAGTGCCACAGATTGGGCTAGTTGTCCTCGTCTTCTCCTCGGTCAATGCCACGCTGTTATATTATTACGATATCATCGAGCGATGCTCAAGAGACGAGCCGCCGCGAGAACGACGAAGAAGTTGGTTGGTGCCCTTGGCACGAGCGTCAGCCTGGCTGCCTGGCTCCAGTGTAAATAGCATCTTTCGTCCGTGTCTTTCCACATGTAACGTTTCTGGTGGAGGTCAGTGATCCCCGTCCTCACCAGGGAACTCTGAAGTGGTCGGCACACCGAGCTTGTCACCACGCCTCCCGGTGACGAGTCCACCTCTGCAACAGCCTCGGCTTGTGTCACTGCTCAAATCGTCAAGGTTGCCCCACATTGTGACCCAGGAGTGTTCTCTGGCCTCGAGGCACAGGATGTCGACAACTGGATCACGCTCTATGAACATGCCAGTGCTAATAACAGATGGGACCCAATGATTATGCCCGCCAATGTCATCTTTTATCTTGGCGGCACCCCACGCATGTGGCACCAAACGCATGATGACGAAATAACCAGTTGGGACAGTTTCAAAGAAAAGCTACGGGAACTGTTCGGTGAACCCATTGGGCGCAAGGCTGCCGTGAGAAAGGCTCTTGCGTCTCATGTTCAGTCATCTACAGAGCCATACGTTTCCTACATCCTCGACGTCTTGGCTCTATGCCGTAAAGCTGACGATAATATGTCCGAAGCAGATAAAGTGGCACATGTGCTAAAAGGCATCGCCGACGACGCTTTCAATTTGCTTGTTTTCGGCGTCTCGACTATCGATGCCATTATAAAAGAATGCCGTCGCCTTGAACAGGCTAAGAGCCGCCGTATCTCACAACACATTGCGCGGCTACCCAACACTGCTGCTACGTCGACATATGAGGGTCGACCGCGTCAGACCACCACCTGTGACGACGTCACCCGTATTGTTCGCCGCGAACTCGAGGCCGCCTGTTCGCCAGCCTTCTCCACAGCGCCTCCCGATCCGCCAGCAACCGCCATTGCGATGATTCAGGCCGTCGTCAGGCAGGAATTTGAAAACATGGGTCTGAACACTGTGTGTTCCACGTCTCGACCCAGCATTCCCCAGTTATCTAGTGGCCCTCCTCGTCCCCGGCAGTCCTTTTCTGCCACTTCTCGCCACAACCCGTCCGAATGGCATACCCCTGATGACAGGCTAATCTCCTTCCACTGCTGTCGCACCGGCCACGTCGCCCGTCACTGCCGCAACCGATGGCCACCACCTCCTCGGACTTACGCCGCCACTTACTTATTCCCGCACCTTTGGACCTTCTGTACCCTATGCCACCCGCTATGAACCCACTACCGCTGATTCACCTAATCCGAACCTTCGCTACAGCCGCTCGCCCTCACCTCGACGCCACCAGTCTCATTTGCCCCAACCCCGCCGCTTCTCTTCACTGCCTATCGCCTCCAGGACCCAGCCGGAAAACTAGGCACTGGAGCTTCTGGAGGTGAAGCTGCGTTGTCGACCCTGCTCTCAAATCCTCTGCTCACATTACCTACTAACCGAAACCTTCTTGGCATTGACGTTGACGGCTATACTGTCACAGCACTCATCGATACAGAAGCACATCTTTTTATTATGAGTGCTGCCTTCTGAACAAGCTCTTCACCCCAGCGTCGGCACGTGTCGTCCGCATTGCGGATGGCGGTAATGTGCCTATCATCGGCATGTGTACGGCACGTGTCAGCATCGCCGGCCGCCACACTCCTGTCCTTTTCACCGTAATTGCTCATTGCCCCCACGACCCCATTCTCGGCCTCGATTTTCTCTCCGCCCATTCTGCTCTTATTGACTGCTCTTCCAGTACCCTTCGCCTTGAGTTGACGATGCTCGCAGAACCTTCTGACACACCCTACTGCCGCTTACGCTCCACCAGCTTTCTTCGCCTGCTGCCGAAGTCCATAGCCTACATTGAACTGCTGTCTTTCCCACCAGTTCCTGATAGCGAGTACCTCGTCACTCCTCTGCCCGACATCCCAATACAGTATGACGTCACTGTGCCTCACAGTATACTTACTATTACTGCGAACCATACCCGCATGCCTGTCTGTAACCTTGCATTGGCAAAGCAAATTCTACCGCAAGGTATTTGCCTTGCCACCATTGATTGTCTCGGCGACCAATACGTGGCAGCGTTATCGACCGATGGTTCTCGCGAGCTTAGCATGCCCCTCGCGCCAGCCTCGGGCGTTGATCCCAACATAAAGAAAGTGGTTGTGACGGACATGTCCTCTACGCAGGCTGAAGACCTTTGCAAAGGATTATCGTCCTACCGCGATATTTTGGACTTCGTCGATCACCTTTTATGCCAGACGCTCATGGTCAAGCATCGGATTCTTACTGGCGATGCTGCGCCTATTCACCGACGACCGTATAGAGTTTCTGTGTTGGAACGCCGAGTAATTCAAGATGAAGTGAACGAAATGCTCGATAAAAACATCACTGAGCCTTCATCGAGTCCCTGGGTGTCACCTGTGGTGTTGGTTAAGAAGAAGGACGGCACGTGGCGCTTCTGTGTAGACTACTGTCATCTGAACAGCATTACAAAGAAGGACGTCTACCCCCTCCCACGTATAGACGACACCCTTGACTGCCTGCACGGTTCCAGCTATTTCTCGTCTATTGATTTCGTTCTGAATATTGGCAGATTGCTGTTGACGATATGGACAGAGAAAAAACCGCGTTCATCACACCTGATGGCCTATGCCAATTTAAAGTAATGCCGTTTGCATTATGCAACGCCCCTGCCACCTTTGAGCCTATGATGGACTCCTTGCTCCAAGGTTTCAAATGGTCCACATGCCTCTGCTACCTCGACGACGTCATCATCTTCTCGCCAACGTTCGACACTCACCTTGAGCGTCTCACAACTATACTTGATGTATTTCGAAAGGCGAAGCTGCAACTTAACTCACCCAAATGTCGTTTTGGCCACCGACAAATTACTCTTCTGGGCCATCTCGTTGACGCTTCCGGAGTCCAGCCTGATCCCGACAAAACTCGCGCTGTCCGTGAGTTTCCGGTTCCGAAGACAGCCGCAGACATTCGAAGTTTTGTAGGGCTATGCTCATACTTTCGTCGTTTTGTTCCAGATTTTGCGACAATTGCTAGGCCCCTAACTAATATTTTGAAGAAAGGCGTACAATTCTCGTGGGGTACTATAGAAGCCGCCGCCTTCTCTCGTTTCATCATTCTTCTAACCTCACCACCCATTCTCACCCACTTCGACCGTGATGCCCCTACAGAATTACGTACAGATGCCAGTAGTCATGGCGTAGGTGCCGTCTTAGCCCAGCATCAGCGTGGCAAGGATTGCATCATTGCTTACGTGAGCTACCTCCTAGCACCATCGGAGCGCAACTATTCCATTATGGAACTTGAATGCCTTGCTGCTGTCTGGGCGGTTGCGAAGTTCCGTCCTTACCTTTACGGTCGCCCTTTTTCCGTAGTCACTGACCATCATGCACTCTGCTGGCTCTCATCGCTAAAAGATCCTACAGGCCGGCTTGGTCGATGGGCTTTGAGGCTACAGGAATTTTCGTATTCCGTGGTGTACAAGTCTGGCCGCCTGCACCAAGATGCTGACAGTTTGTCACGTTACCCTGTTGACGACTCTGACTCCTCCAATATTGCCAGTGCTTCTTGCGTATTCTCTGTATCCTAGCTACTTCATTTCGCCGACGAGCAACGCTGTGACGCCTACATCAGAGCACTCATCGACCGTTTTGAACACTGTCTGGCTGATGCTGCTCTACGCCTCTTCGTCCTCCACGATGGTACTCTGTACCGTTGTAACCTTCATCCGGACGGCTCTGAGTTCCTGCTTGTAATACCTAAACACCTCCGCTCCACTGTTCTAGAAGAGCTTCACGATACACCAACGGCAGGACACCTCGGTGTATCTCAAACCTATGACTGTGTATGTCGCCGTTTTTTCTGGCGGGGCCTTGCCCGTTCCGTACGATGTCACGTCGCCGCTTGTGAACTTTGCCAACGACACAAGAAGCCTTCCCAGCTCCCCGCTGGTTACCTGCAGCCGCTCGACATCCCTGCCGAGCCCTTCCATTGTGTCGGCTTGGACCTTCTCAGCCCATTTCCGGAATCCACATCAGGAAACAAGTGGGTTGCAGTCGCGGCGGACTACGCGACCTGCTACGCCGTAACCTGTGCTCTTCCGACCAGTTGTGCAACCGATGTTGCGGACTTCCTCCTACATGATATCATTTTGATGCATGGTGCTCCGCGTCAATTGCTTACAGACCATGGCCGCAACTTATTGGACAAAGTCATTGACGACATTATGTGTGCCTGCTCAATACAGCATAAATTTACCACCTCCTACCACTCCCAAACGAACTGCCTCACTGAGCGTTTGAACCGCACCCTTACAGACATGCTATCCAAATACGTTTCAGACGAACACCGTGACTGGGACCTGGCTCTACGTTACATTGCCTTTGCATACAACTCTTCCCGTCTCGAAACTGCTGGCTTTTCACCGTTTTACCTCTTGTACGGTCGCGAACTGATGCTACCACTGGACACTATGCTTCCGTCCGCCCCAGCTTCAACCAGCGATTATGCCCGTGATGCAATCGCCCATGCTGACCATGCTCGTCACTTGTGCGCGCTCGTCTACAAGTGTCTCAAGACAAGCAGAAACAACGCTACGACCTCCGTCACTGTGATGTCCATTTTGTGCCCGGCGCCCTCATGTTGCTTTGGTCACCATCGCGTAAAGCCAGCCTTTGTGAAAAACTGCTTTCCTGTTACACAGGCCCATATCGCGTGATTACGCAAAGTGACCGATGTCACCTATGAAATTGTTCTAGCCACGCCCACTACGTCCTCCGCTGTGACAACCAGTGACATTGTCCACGTTGCCCGACTCGAGCCCTACAACTCTCCAAGCAACTTGGATATTTAACAGCACCGTGTCGGTGCTTTCGTCGCCGGGGGGTAATATTACGATATCATCGAGCGATGCTCAAGAGACGAGCCGCCGCGAGAATGACGAAGAAGTTGGTCGGTGCCCTTGGCACGAACGAGTGTCAGCCTGGCTGCCTGGCTCCAGTGTAAATAGCGTGTAAATAGCATCTTTCGTCTGTGTCTTTCCACAGGTAACAATATTTTGTCTCCTTGCAGAATCATGCAGCAACACATATGCTACGTAGTGTGCACAGCAGTGACTGTCTTTCTTTATTTTATTTTTTTGCCAATCGCACACGTCACACATGACAAGTGAAGCAACTTACAACTGATTCACATAACTGAAGCAGCTCATATCACATAGAATGCTGTGTTATGCATTAGGCAGGCATTTATTTTCCTTTCCCAGGAAGAGTTATCATATCTTGAAAGTGCTCACAGCTGGCCATTCTTTTTGATAAGATGTGTATTTTGTATTTGCTAGTCTTGGGCGAATATTTGATTGAATATTACGCTATTCGATAGTTGCTATGGCTCCTACTTTCAGTATTCAAAGTTTTTTGAGGTATTCGAAACGCATGAATATACACCACGAGGGTTAATCCAGAAATAAGGTTGCCATCAATTTTAGAAATAAAAAAATGCTGTTTATTCTCACAGAAAATTTACATCATCGGAAAGATGAGACTTTGCTGTATTTTTCCTACATAATTGGCATCTTTTTCTACGCATTTTTTGCAGACAGTGCTCCAATTTCTGTATCCCAATGACGTAGAACTCTGCCGCCAACCCGTTGAGGAAGCGTTTCACCTCTTCTTTGACTTCATAGTTGCTCTGGAAGCATTGGCCACTCAAATGTTCCTTTAACTTGGGGAATAAGTGATTATCACTAGGCGCGAGGTCTGGACTGTATTGTGGGTGGGGGCACGACAGTCCACCCAAAGTTTGTCAAAAGTTCCTGGGTTTGACAGGAGAAATGAGGTCGGGCGTTGTTGTGAAGCAGCGTTACACCGGCTGCCAGTCGTCATCGCCGGCAGTTCTGGATAGCTCGCCTGAGTTTTCTTAGTGTTACACAATAACTGTCTGAGTTGATTGTTGTCCCACATTCCACGAAATCGATCAGCAGAATCCCCTTATGATCCCAAACACTGGCCATGACTTTGCCAGCAGAAGAGTTTGTTTGAACTTCTTTGCGACTGGTGACTGGGTAATGCCACTGTTTGGATTTTTGTTTTGTTTCGGGAGTGAAATGAAACACCCACATTTCGTCTCCCGTGACAATAGAGTCGAACAACCCTTCCTTATATTCTTGACACTTTTGAAGAAACTGGCAAGCACAGTCAAGGCGTTTCTCCTTGTGGTCTGATGTCAACTGGCGCGGTACCCACTGAGCACAACACTTGTGATACCCCAATTTTTCAGTCAAAGCCCTTTCCACTGCACCGTAAAAGCTCCCAGGAATCTGAGCAACAAGTTCACGGACAGTGATCCTTCTGTTTTGAAGCACTTCGCGTTGAACTATCTCGACAACCGTATCCGAAACTGACGGTCTTCCACTCCATTCTTTATCGTGGACTTCTCTCCGACCGGCACTAAAATCTCTGCACCACTTTCGGACATGTTGAACGGACCTACACTTGTCACCATACACCTCTGTTAACTGACGATGAATATCCACGGGTGGAGTCACTTTGGCGTGCAAAAAGCGAATTACGGAACGAATCTCGCACTTGGCAAGATCAACAATGGGAACCTCCATATCGGATGGCTGCTGCGCCAAAAATGAGCGGCGCAGCAAAGCGCGACCAGGGAGAATAGAGAGTGGGAGAACAGTCGCGCGCAGCAGTGTTGCCGGATTTCGCCTCGCACCTTCCCATGTGGCTGGAGCTCTTTGGGAACCTTATTTCTGGATCAACCCTTGTATTTTTTCCCCACATAAGCCACATCTTTAATTACAACAACCTGGAAAGAAACAAAAATCTGTGCGGATAGCCCAAAGCAATAACTGCATACAATGCCTCAATCTTTGTAAAAACAGTCTCCATTCGCAGACGCACGAATCGTCCATGTCATATATCTTCGGCCAGCAGCTCTGGTTCGCACTTTTTCGGCAATGTTGATGGTGGAGAACTTTGCCCTAAAGGTGGTGTCCTGGCAGCGTGGTGCCGTGAAAGCACACCTCGACACAAAATTTAAGCTGTTGTCAGGCCACACCTCAAATCGAAATTCGCATCTAACTTGCACCCTGATTTCACTGTTAAATTGCTTTTTTAATTTACGTCCGTGCACTTGCGAAACAGAATGCTTCGTTAAGGTCATGTTTAACAGAAAGCATCAACCCGAATTTGCACAACACATCATAAACTGCTGATGTCACACAATCGAGGTCGTATTTCACAGCATCGCGATGTTGGGCGAACACAAAACACTTTTGCAGCCTCAACCACAACAAAATTGAACAGTGGACTGAAGTGCAACAATGAGCAAGCCTTGTAAGAAATGTTGAACTTTCATTTTTGCATGAAAATACTCATATGTGGATAACGGTACTTTGAAAATAAACTACCTGCAGAGATGAACCTGTTTCCTTTTTTGCAAGCAAAGAACCAACTTTTCTTAGACTTGTCAACATCTGGCTCTTATGTCAAGGATACTTTATGCAAATCCCACAACTGCTTGAACTATTAACTTAGAAATTATTTAACACTAATTACTGCTCACTTCAACTTCACTTTGAACCAAAAATTGATATTCATACAAGCCTAGTATTCACCTCTACATAAGGAGAATTTAGGCGCACATATACTACAGTGTGATTTCCCAATATAAATTGTAGCTGCAAGCAACAGAAAGGCTGAAAGATTTGTCTGAGTATGCATGCCCAGCCTGCTCCTGAATATGTTACTTGATTCTAATGCACACGTCATATTTGCTTAAACTTGTTCGCAAAAACGGCACACCGCCCTCAGACCTTGCAATCCTGTTCAATCTTCAGTAATTCCACAGCAACAGCCAGAAATAATTTATTGTACCTTACAAAGTTAGCGACCCTTTCATTATCAATCCTGTGGAACCTTAATCAGAGATTAAAGTAGCCTGAAGTGTTCTGGAGCAGCTCTTAAAGCAATAACACTGCCACTTCGAAGCAGCTTTAGAACTGCAGTTTCTGTTTTGAACAGGCTGTCGAATTGAATTCAAATACAAAACAAGAACTGTACTCGAACCAGAATTTTATCTGGAACTGAATCTGGAACTGAACCGTTATTTTTAGAACGTGCCCAAACCTAAACTGAACCTGAACTGAGAAAATATAATAGTGGTTACAGGCTTGGCACAAAACGGTTAAAGCATGTAGGGTGACAACAGGCCCTCAATAGGTAAGCAATTTTAAGTAATAATTACTTCTTCAGTCAGACACCAGCAGATTATTACAACTTACAGGTTGTGTTGCGTGTGAAAATTGGGATATATGATAGGTATGTGTTAGTAATTATACGGCCACCTAGGCTGAGACACTTGCATTTCCAAACTTTACCATGCCAGTTGTGTTCCATGACCGAAACATTGTTTCAGGGGCTCTACAGAACCACCGCTTTTGCCGAAGCTTCCAATTCAGCCATTAGGTCAGCTTGCTACTACAGACTATCCTGGATATATCAAACTCATATATTATATACCGAATTATTCCTTAGATCGAAAACTAGTAATATGAAATATAAGGCAAAAGAATAGCACTGTACTACGCATATATATTGCACTTCCGTTCACTGCCACATTCAACACACCGAACGCTGTGCAGCACTGTTCCCCTGCAAGTGTGCTTCGCCTAATGAACAATGATCACTTATTGCATCATCTGAAATATTTATGCCAACGAAACAGCACTGTTTCGGCAGATGCTGTTAGACAAGGCATTGAACCTGGAGGGCAGTACATGCCTTGGAGGAAAAAATGAGGAAGATGCGAGTCTCAAGCTTTGGATGGCTCGTGCAGCAAAGTTCTTATTTGTGCTCCACAATAATCAAAGGCCTGCTTAAGTAAGCTTCACCACAACATAGCTATAGCGCCTGGAATATACTGGCTAGTGTGCCTAAAGTGCTCGCTCACGTGGTCACCGCGGTGATGCCTTCCCCCAGCTGCCACACGGCAGCACTGCCAATTCCTAAGGTGCAGCTGTGTGCATTCGTGGCATGGACCTGCGTTGGAAGTACAGATGTGCTACGCTTTTTACTACGAAACCTGTCTTTCTCTTTACTTAGACAAAAAAAAAGTAAATTATGGGGTTTGACATTCGAAAACCATGATCTGATTATAAGGCATGCCGTAGTGGGGGTCTTCGGGAATTTGGACCACCTGGGGTTCTTTAATGTGTACCTAAACCTAAACACACGGGTGTTTTCACATTTCACCCCCATTGAAATGTGGCCATCGTGGCTGAGATTCGATCCCGCAGCCTCATGCTTAGCAGCCCAACACCATAGCCACAAAGCAACCACGGCGGGTCCTTGCCTTGACAGCCCTTTGACTAAAAGCTTTACTGGTGGGAAACATAAAATTAATGGCTAAGCCCTATCTGAAAAAAATCTTAAATTCAATAGCATGCCGACACCAATGAAATATTGAACACTTACTAACACTGGGCTAGGCTGATTTTTATTATTTTATCTATAGTTGAATGCTCCAAATTCAATCTGATCTAACTTAGAACGCCACTGGAAACAAACACGAAAGGTTTGTTTAACATTGATCACAATAAGTCATCCTGGATGAAAGTGCCTCACAACAATTTGAATCACGATCCAGTTTACTGCGATCGTGCTCCTCAATCACGAGTGCAGCATGCATGCATAGCATCCTGCGGAGTGAAGTCGGTCAACTGGATCCTTACGGCCATTTTTAACCCTTTCCCTACCGTGAGAAAAGAAAGAAATTGTACCAAATTTACTGGAAATTTTTTTTTCACTCAGTTTGTAGAGCTTTTTTTCCTGAATAAGACGGCACCATTATTTCAATTCGATGGGGTATTTTTATTTCACAAATTGTGTAAAAAGATTGAAGGAGGCTTCACTGCATGGCCCTGTGTCTTGCAAAAAAGAATTTTGCAGGGCTCGATACATAACGAAAAAAGAGAATACAAATAAAAATAACCTAAACGTTGCAAAAGCATGCACATGAATAGTGTCTACTTTTGAAACACGTCTCCATGTCTACATGAAACATGTCTCCTCTTTGCCCTGATGTTTCGTGTTCTGCCCCATTAGTCAATGTAACTTCCACTTGCATGAGCTCAAATTACAGCACACAAAAACAAAGAATACTGCGCACTTGAACAAAGCGACTGATGCAACCGCAGCACGCTGGAGCCACGGACACCTTAACGATGCACAGCGCCCCTGGTGTCAAAGTTCTAAGGCAGCAACTAGTGCATCCTGGTGTGGCTATCTCCTCACATTGGCAGACCCTTCCGCTTGCCACACTAGCAAGTATATTCTAGGCACTATAGCATGGTAGTGTAATGCAGTGAAGCATGCTACCTGCAACCAATCATTATAGCAAAGAGAATAACAAAAGGTCTCCCACAGTTCCGGTTTGAAATGCGCATTCCACTAGAAAGTGTGAATGGCACACAACCTTTCTCACTTAGTGGCTCCTTGCATGAGATGCCGAACTAGAGATGCCCGCAACACTGAGATTGTCTAGTGGTTTCTGTGAACGGCATTTAGGGGTTCCGCAAGCAGCCAAAATGAATCTGACCCCAAGCCCTACTTGGACAAATTTTGCACAAATTACAACTTGGATTTTAAAAAACCTCCGCGCACCACATCTACACTTTATGGAAAAGATATCCAGGCAGTGGCACAAAAGGCTTATTGTACAAATTGCAGGCATATACATTGCTTGTGTTCAATGCGTTCCTTTCGTGCTCACAGGGACACATCAGAGGGAATGGGCTCGGCTGTTGCGTAGATGGAAATACACTTTCGAATATAACAGTGCCTGCTTAGTTGCTTCATTACCACCCTGTGGGTATTGGCTGTTTAAAGGGCAACAGCGTATTATAACAGACACACCTGGCCGGGCACATTTGAATGCGCTGATTGAGTGCACATTTGCAAGTGCACTGATGGCGGGTAGGGTGCATATCTGTACAGGCTGACTTGCTTCCACACTGTGCTCATTTTTAGTTTGCCCTGAAGAGAAACGTGCATGAAGTGCTACATGGCCAGGCAATGTGGGCATTTAAGGTTAGTGCTGCAATCAGTTAATCAAAGATTGAAGTGTAACTGACTTGCGAAAAAAGCAGAAGAGAAAGTAATCTCTATGTAAAGTAGGAGCTCGTTGATATGTTCCTGTTACGTACATTTTCCTGGCGCCAACGTTCACGATTAAGAACATAAAAAATGACCCCATTGAGTTACGCTCGTTTTTTACCAGTTCATACGTTCCCAGAAAGCACAATTTTTTGGCGCCAACATTCACTACGTCACTAAACTGTGATTGTATACGTTTTCTGGCTACTCGATCCCATGTAAACAAGAAAATGCGCGAGGTGCACGTCATCGAGAACAGTATATACCTTCACTGTAATACTGGCATGCCCGTCTCACATGAAAACACTGGCACGCACTCAGTTTCTCATTTCAGCACCAGCAAATCTTCTCGGGGTCGTCGCACGCGGCATTCACAGCTATCATCGCCAGTCCTATTGCGATAAGCATCTTCGCTTATCTGCTTCACAGCGTGTGGTGCCGTCACAAGCGTAGAGCAGACTTTTAATTGGCGATGACCCAAATGCGCTGCCATTTCTTGCTGCAGACTGTGATCGTATATGTTTTCCAGCCGCTAGATCCCATGCAAACAAGAAAAGGCGCCAAGTGTGCGCGATCAGGAACGGTATATAGTCACCTATCCCATGTAAAAACGATGGCGCACACAGTCTCTTATTCCGGTACCAGCAAATCTCCGTCCAGGTCATCGCACGCCCCATTCACAGCTATTGCCACCAAACCTACTGCAATAAGCATCTTCACCTATCTGTATTACAGCGTGTGGCGTGTAGTACCGTTGGTAACATACTGCATGCTTTTAGTAGGCAATAATCCAAACGCACCGCCCTTCCCTGCCGCAGGCGGCGCGGTGTGGGCATCATGTTTCAGTTTGGAGGCATCCGGCGTCGCCCATCAGCTCGATTTCGTTTCAGTTTCCCGTCACTCTCTTAAAACACCATGCAATAGGAAAACAACAAAACGTGTTTTGGCGTCTCATGCCACAACGATCTGCGCAATGCTTTGCATTACGTAGATGTCAACAATAGTTGAGTAAGTCAATTTTTTTAGTTACTTCGGATTGTACGTTTTCCAGGTTAGTACGTTTTTTAACAGAAGAGGCGGGCTAGTTGGTGGTCGATATTAAAATGCATCATGTAACCGCACAAACGACAACGGACGAAGAAGGAAACACACGCCTGTCCTGTGTGTTTCCTTCTTCGTCCGTTGTCATTTGCGCGGTTACATGATGCATTCCAATAGTACTTCCAATAGTACGTTTTTCTCGCATTGTTTACAAAACGTATCAACGAGGTTTATTGTATTTAACGCGGGCTTGGAGAAACAAATCAGTAAATTCCCGCATCTCAGAAGGCTGTCCGAGATGTATGGAGTCTTTTGTTGCAAATTATTGATATACCACATTACGATCCCCTTCGAGTTCAATATATCTCGGATTGACTATATTAAAAAATAAATCGTGAAATGCCACATGCCCAGGGACAACAAAAAGGCTGGTGTCCTTAAGAATGAAAGAATTTGCAGTTTTGCCCAAAAGACGAAGCACCGATTGTGATCGCAAATTAGTAGATAGTTGTGTGAAGTAAGGACGGTAGTTCTAGCGGCCGTATAAACTTGTCAACATTCGCTTACTAACTAAATTAACAATGACAGAATGTGGAAGCGTGACTGAACAAGGATGTAGTAAGAAACAGACACACAGAGACAGCGCTTTCTTCGTGTGCCCGCTTCTTTCCACATCCTTGTTCAGTTGCGCTTACACATTCTATTATGGATTCAAACCAACTAGCCCGCCAACGTGTTTTAACTAAATTGACAAGCACGGTGTCGTGCACACAGAGGTAAACGTGAACATATCACTCGATGAGTGCAGAAACTCACTGTCAAAATGCTGGAGTAAGGGATTGCGGCAGCAGCAAGCGAATGCCCTTCATGCATCTTTCACTTCAACGCGAACGAAACGTTGAAAGCACAGTGCATACGAAGCTACCTGCATTACGCGCACTCTGCAAACATCGTAGATCACTTTGAAGATGAGACCCGCCCACTCTTGATCCGCCCACTCTCTGCACACCATGCGGCAGATTACTTCTAAAACAGGGCACGAAGGCTGCGTACGCACTTTGCCGTGCGTACGACTGAGCGCATATGTAGTCCTAGTGATATATATATTACTGAAATTATCAATGCCTGTACGGAATCATCCACTAATCATGGATAGTATTTTGTGTTACCTTTTGTTCTGTACAGGATGTTTCAGCGAACACTTTAAAAAGTTCTTAAGGGTTGCCTGTAGCAGGTAGCACAATTCTAGATCATGAGGTGGTTTACTCGAAGCGACGGACAGACACTACTTGAAAAAAAAAATGCATTATTGACTAATTAACAAGAATTCACTGATTAACTTTTTAACGACTAATCTTATGGCCCATATTGCAGTTTAGAAATTCTAGCCGTGGAGTTCGCAAGGTGGATCCACGTGGAATGAATTCTAAGGATGACCCCAGTTTCGAAATATTCTCGAACTCTGCAGACAAAGGCACTGGCGTTCCAGTTACTTTTGTGCTTGAATGCATAAAACAATGTTTTTTTTAAGAAATCATCACCATCCGAGTTAGAGTCGCTGTTTGACGGCGTCAGAACTTGCTCAATTGTTTCATCATCGTTCAGCTTGGCACACGACGACACCACATTGTCGACGTCTGCAAAGTGTTCGGTGGCAGGAATCGGCACACCGTCCTCAATGATGACTGCATTTGATCTCATTGCAGTAGGCGGCAGTTCAGGCTCTTCAGTTGTGGAGTTGGGCTCATTCGGACTGCGATTCAAGACTTATTCGGAGTCGGACTGCGAGGGCACCGTTGATGCCATAGAATGCAGGCTGTTGATAACTTCAAGAGAAAGACTTGTTGGAGCCAGCAGAGCGCTGATGATTGCAATGTTGATGCAACCTCACAATTCAGGCAAAGCTTCCAAGATTGGCACTTGCAGTTAAATTTGTGAGGTGTGGTGCTGCAACCAAGGGATGATCGTCTAGCATCCGAACTAACGGACGTCTTTACACTTAAGTCTATGGGGACACTGGCAGTGGCGCAAATCTGTCTGAATTACCGAGCATGTCCGGGTTATCGGTGTTCTATCTAACAGTTGGCGAGTGTACATGGGTAGAGGACGAGCGTAAGCAAGAGAAACATTAATTGTGGTGTCATCAGCGACTATGTGTTATACAATTGCACGTCACGTGGTGTATGTTAAATCAACGATGGCATTTGTACTCCTGTGAATAAATGATAGATCATCAAGTTGTGCAATCATGAAGTCGGTACAACATTGTGCAGTTTCTACGTAGCGTAAACTACTATGAGGAAAGTGTTGGCAAAAGTGGGCCAGTCCCGGAGATAGTGGAGTCTAACACTGCACCCCAAAGCACGAAGTGTCCCATGGAAAGAAGACGAGAAAATGGCACGTGGCACACAGGTCGAGTGTTTCAAAGAGCTGCCTTTGGAATGAGAGAAGCATGCGTGCGATAGTGGTCTAATAGTTAGAGCACTGGGCTGCTGTGCTCAACATAAGAGGCTTGTTTCCACCATCAGTCACACAATATTTTCTTTTCATTAAAGTGAGGCAAGACAGGAGCCCATCTACCCACCTTTTGCAAGGTGCCCGGAATAAGGTAAAGAATGCTTCCCATTAAAACTGCAAACAATTTTTTATTATTTGTACTCCAGAGTACCCTTATAATAAGCAGCACCTGACTAGCCCAAGCTTATTTGTAAACCAAACAGCTCTTCCACCTAAGTGCACTAGATACATACAGTAAAACTTCGTTAATTCAGAAAATAGGATAGTTTGCACTT
Source organism: Dermacentor variabilis (assembly GCF_050947875.1). NCBI lineage: Eukaryota > Metazoa > Arthropoda > Arachnida > Ixodida > Ixodidae > Dermacentor > Dermacentor variabilis. The sequence goes on along the minus strand of NC_134573.1, from coordinate 46,289,270 downwards.
GTCCTCTGGTCCCAGCTAGTGTCTGCATAAGTTAAATGTCGTCAAACTCTAGTTAATTCGGACGACTGTCAGAGTGCACCAAGCACTAAGCACCATAAATGTGCAATACAAAAAAGTAACAGTGGCACCGGCATCCAACCAAAACCAACCTGCGAAGTCCGCATCGCCACTGTCATCAGGTGTAAAGACATGGGCATTCATGCACATGGGAACGTCGAAATGCTTTGTCCATATTTGGGACTTTATTCTTGCATTTACCGCCATGCATGACACCGTGTTGGTCACATGCCTTCAGAACTGTGTAATCACCCTCCATGATCGTGTTGATAGCAACCATGGTTCCATCCACAGCTGCTGCGGCAAGCAGGAGTTTTGTTTTCATTTGACTCACTGAAAATCGCTTGCGATGTCACAAACACGGCGGATGCTCTCGATGATGGAGAACGATTCTACAGTGGCCCACATGCTGGTATCCAACTCATCGGCTACATCGCGATGGACATATGATCTGTTGCCGACCAGCTCACTGGCGAAAATGTAATCGAGATTTGCGTGCGGTAGTGAAAAGCATATGCCTTGGATCAAGACATGGGTCTTGCACCGCAGCCGCACTGTGAAGGAACTCACAAGGCCTTGGTTCTGAGCAAGACAATCAGTCACGAGATGACCAAAACTGAAGCTTCTGCACTGCTCTTGTGGCAAATAGAAACTGGATATGCCGATTCATTCAGTGAATAAAAGCACGTCAATGTAGTAAGTATTTATTTTTTCTCTTGGTACCCTCAATAATTCGAAATTCAGTTGATTTGGACATTTTTTCCAGTCCCGTGAAATCCAAATTAATGAGGTTTTACTGTATAAGATAAGACCAAACTGCTGTTAAATATGATTACATGCTGGAAGCTTATACATGACTGGTGCAGACATGATTGGTGTGACATCATTGCTTCACCTTTTTCAACATTTTATTATGCGTGCCTCATAATCAGAAAGTGGTTTTGGCACGTAAAACCCCAAATATTATTATTAACATTTTATTAGATTAGTGTAAGAAAAACAACATGCTGTTATTCGTAATAGCTTGTTGCCTTTCCAGTTGCTTTGAATTCTACCCCCCAAGGCTCCAAGAACCAGCACTCTTGCCCTTCTACCAGAAGCCAGTGGTCATCCATTCCCTTGTACGAAATAAATTTGATCTAGAAGCCCCTGCATCTTGAATCCTTTTCCACTTGAAGGTTTGCTGCTACGAAGCAGCTGGTTAGTATTAGTTATCAATGAATCGTAAAAATAAGCTTTGCATAAAATGTGCGCAAGTGAACATTTCAAATGCGTTGAAATCTATGTGTCAGCAGAGCATATATAGAAAACGTGTAGCTGCTGTGAACGATGGTTAGTGATGATGCTCTGTTAACGGTCCCTGACACAACTGCAAGCACGATAGTTCTCTTGGCAACTATCATTAATCGGCTGGTTTCGGCAGCCAATGTGCCCTTCCATAATTGTCCACCTTATGTGTGTGAAGTTATCTTTAAACACCCTTTAAAAGATTTCTTGTCTTCCGGCCTCAGTGAGGAAACTTGATATGCATGCTGGAAAACATTGCACCTCTTTTTGTTGCAAGGTACAGCGTGTTTGCAAAAGTTTGTGTTTGCACGCAAACTTTTGAGCTGTTCGAGCCATGCGCGTAATCAGGATTTTATTTCGCGGGTTTGAGAGGGGTCCTACCCCCTATATATACATTTGCGTATGACGCGCGACAGCATATGCTCACTGGGCACACTCATAGACGCCTTGGCATACGCCACTTAATACTTTGTTATTGAGAGTGTTTCAAAAGGCTTCGACTGATGGACGTGGAGATCGCAGCACAAGTAGCGGCCAAACCAAGACGCTGCCGAGGTTGATCCTGCAAGCGTTGATGTTGCTCTGCTCCCAACTTCAACTGGTGCTGTAGCTGCTTTGGCCCTTCTATGCAGCGACTGCGGCGCAATGTGAGGCATTGGCCTATCGCTTCTGGATCGTTTAGACTATGTTGAGGACTCTGTGTTTAAGCACGCGGCTGCCAATAAGAAGCAAGCTACACTGCTGCAGTGCTTTCAGCCAAATAAATAAATACTTTGTGTGAAGCTTCAAGTGAGTATTTACTGTGCCGCGATTAAGGCACGATCGGGGATCGTTTGGAGCACGCGTTAAGTTGCACCATGCATGATTGGCCTAGGCCACGCAGTCTTCACGCGGCTAACAAAGTCGGTGCAGCTTAGGCCAACGCCTTTTATAATTAGAGGAGGCGTTGCCTAGGCTGATTGCGTGTGGAAATTGACTGCGCGTTCCCGGCCGACGAAGTCAGCGCGGCCTAGGCAACCAAATGCACGCTCCGAACAACAATCTCTGTTTGCAAATTGGTTCATTAACTGATTTGCAGAAGTTTTTGACACATTTCTTATGTGATTTTATATATCGAAAACCAGCTATATCAAACTTTTTCGCAATTACAGCGCTGTTTGATATATCAAGGTTCGAATGTACGCACATACAAACAAAATTTCGGGGGGTTGGAACCCTACCCCATTCCCGCTACACCAATGGTTCGAGCATAGCAACATTAAGAAGTGCCATCTTGCTCAGTGCTTCCAAAATGGCGCATGTAGCTCGTGACCAGCAGACAAAAAGCAAATAGAACACCGCATGGCATTTGCCTCTTGTGCGTGCAAGGAGTGGCTTAACTGGATAGCTGGAACATACTGGCGGACCTCTGTGCAACTCTGCTCCCTGCGGGAGCATATACAGAGACACTAGGCTCGTTCAGAGCAGTGCACCCCCTTTTGGACGCTCAGTGTGGCAGTGGCACCATCTGTCAGCCCAGCGGGGAACCTTCATCTGGCATGACAGACGCACACACCGACAATAACAACAACCATGGTCAACGGACATTGCGATTACTAAACAGCTCCACTGTGAAAAAAAAAGGATTAACCGAAGTAAAATTAACGGAAATCTACTGTATTCTGTCTCATCAACTCTATGCAGTGCCACAGATACTGTGACCTGTGTTAGCCAATCGGGAATGAAAACTGCCAGCATTTCACAGATAATGAAGATAGCTGCCCATTTTTAGTCACTAATCTTGCAGGCAGTGGGACAACACTTCTGCTTCTCATCTGTGGCTATGTGACATGAATTGTATTTTTTGCTGCACAGCATGAATTTGGTAAGATGGAGTTAATGCTCCAGTTAGTGCCATGAAGTCCAGTGCTTCATATAAAGCATGGAGGAGTGAATAGAAGGGGGTTAGTGAAAATAATGATCACCTGGGGTCAAACTTGGGCAAGCAGACGGGCGTCCAGGCCTCGGCCGTCTTGAACGACTCGGAGGCGTGCACAAGGTTCAGCAAAAGGTGCAGGTCGACGTGGTGCAACTGGTACTTTCGCATGCCCACCAATGCCACCAGCTGCTGTTCTGCCACCAGAAGGCCAAACACCAACTTCTGCACAGTGTGAGAATTCAATGTGGCTATCAAGCATGACTGCATAAGAAGTTGTACAGAGGTTCCTGCAGTATTTTTTTTTTTCATTATTGGAAAACAGAGTACAACATGTAACAGAATCGACAAATGCACAGTCAGCTGTAATGCGTACTGTGACCTGCAACACAAAAGTCTGACACAACACAAAGGAAAAAGAGACCACATCAACACAGCATGGGACTCGCCATTTTCTTGGAAGCCGCTAACAAAATTTCTATGCATGAGGTTTTCTTGTCTTTCAGAACTTTTGTACAGCGGCTTGCTGCTTGAATTTCATAATGCTTTCTGTTGTACTACTTGCGCACATAAGAATCTTAACTTAATTACATACATAGTTGTTCACAAGCTCCTGATAAAACTCAGTTGCAAGTACAGCAAGCTGATGTCATGGACCCTTTCTCACATGTGTAAATAAGACATCAGTTCCTTGTACTACGGCTCAAGTATGGACAACGAAATGTACAGTTAAACCTGGATACAACGAAATTGACAAATGCTCGAAAATTTTCATTACAGGGAGGTTATCATTATATGCAGTTTTGGCATGAAAATCAGAAAACTAAATGCACAAATTTCTTTATTTATTTTTCAAATACTGTTGGCCGTCTTGGCCGTAACAGGGTGGGTACAGCAAGTTTGCACATAGCGTAAAAAATGTAAACACTTTACAAACGTAAATAGGACATGAAGCAATGAATGTTGGAAATACAGTGCAAAACAAATAACGAAATACAATAGTTTGGCTAAGAAATACATGTTTCTAACATTGTGACAGTGATATTGGAAGCAGCATAAAAGAAACACTATTGCATGTATTTCTAGAATACATAGTGTGACCAATGTTTGCGCGGCACTACTAAGATTCAATTTCATAAAAGGTTTTTAACGCGTTCCTCAAAGATTTTAATGCTACTCGACTGCAAAACAGGCGCCGGCAAACTGTTCCATTCCTTAATCGTTCACAAAAAAATGAATAAGCGTAAATTAAACAAAGGGGGAACTGGAGGTAGACTTCACGTAAAGCACATTTATTTAGGGACAAAAAACTGTTATTTTGCTCTGCTGCTTGTCCGTGTGAGACGGCAAAGCTTGCAAGACATCAAGGAACACAATGCTGCTCAATCATCTTCTAGCAACAGAAGAACTTCAGTTTGGCCTAGTTGGTGTTCACTGCATATAATATTGACCGCAAATAAAGACGGGGCCAATGGAAGAGAACACAAAAACAACACGAGGAAACTGGAGGCCCAGCGGTTCCCCGCTGGGCTTCCAGCGCACGAGGTGTTTTTGTGTTCTCTTCTGCTGTCCCCATCTTTATTTGCGGTCAATATGATATGAATCTTCTAGGAAGTTCGCGACGCAGTGCAAAACGTCAATGGCATCCAGCACTTCTTTCGCAGAAGGCAAAGAACATGATGAATCGACCTCCGAAGATCCGTCTGCATCACTGCGATATCGGACACTTTCCACCAGTGCTTCATCCGGCATCTCTTCAGTATTGACGGCGCAGTCATCCGCACACAAAAAATTGCACAGCTGCACATCATCTGGGGTTGTTCCATACGCGCACAGTGAAACCCAAGCTTCGGTGAAATCGGGCAGGCCTGAAGAATAAAACTGGACGAGGTGACTGGATGCATGGACACTGGAGCCAACTTGCACGCATGCACAGCGTCAATAACGAGGAGCAAACGACATGATGACGAAGAGAAGAGACAGAAAGGCACCACCACTCACAGGACATGGAAAGCTACAGCTCCTTTTCTTCTAGTAGCGCCCCCTACTGTCAGGCTAACAAAGTGAAGTGCCGCAACCAAACAGTGGTGTTACTGGGACGCTGCCGTAGCTGGCAGAAACAAGCAAGGGGCAGCAACGTTAGAACGAGCAGCAGGATGAGGTTTGAAGTGAGGGAGAAAGGAGACGGCCACGGCAGCAAGAATCTCGTTGCTGGCTCAAGGGAAACAAGGGGTGCCTCGATGCGCACACAGACACACACAGACCAGCGTCGTCCGCATTGTCCCTTCCTGAGCCGGCGGCGAGGCACTCTGCGAAAGTCTCGCTGTCACTGGGGTTACGTGCATGCCAAGCGAAATGACACCGATGACACCACTTCGCGCTCCGGCAGCGACAGAGTCACTGCAGGAGGTGCATGTGGCTGCTGCTCGCACTAAAACAACAAAATTCGCAGCAAGATCACTAAGTGGTCAGCGGGGCGAATTTGTTATTTCCAAGGTGTCTCCCACTTCCACTTTGTTACATAGAGGTCCCAAATACATGTGCTTCTATGGGGTAATGGTGGGGAATAGAAAAACTCCGGAGTATCGAGGAATTTGTTGTACAGAGGTTCGGTATAGGCAGGTTTAACTGTGTTCAGTCTTGAGTCATGACCACTAGGCATTCTCGGAAAATGCAGCAGACTTGACAGTAGGCTTGTGCAAATATTTTACTCTTTCAAATGATCAATCGAATATTATGCTACTGTATTTGATGCTCACTGCGGCTCAAATTTCAGTATTCATGGATCCTCAATTTGAAGTATTCGAAACAAACGAACATACATATTTCTTCTGCTAATTAGCTGCACCCCCAATTACGACACCTCGAAAAGGAAAAAAAAAACTGCGCATATAAAACATGGAACTAACTGCATACAATGCCCAATCTCCATTACAGCAGTCTCTATTCGTGGATGCACGAATCGTCCACACTGCATCCTCAGCCAGCGACTCTGGTTGCCCAGAGGTGGTGTCACGGCAGTGCGGTGCCACAAAACCACACTTTGAGGTGAAACTTGTGCTACCGTCAAGCCACACCTTACATTGAAATTTGCATAACCTGCACCCCAATTTTACTGCTAAATTAAAAAAAAAAGTTTCATCCGTGCACTTGCAGAATAAAACACATTAAGCTTGCACACAGACATAAAGCATCAAGCTGTATACCAAGCGCTGCGAAAATCAGTGTCGTACTTCACAGCATTGCGATGGTGCACGACGGTCAAACACAATGCGCTCTCGTAACCTCAACTACCACAACATTTTACTTTAGACTGAAGCACAATAGTGAGCAAGAGCCTGCAAATGATTTTTCTGTGCAGCTGGAGTCTGAAAAATGTGGAATTCGAATTTTTTCATGAAAATATTTTAATAACAGCACTTTGAAAACAAAGTGACTCTACAGAAGGACCTGTTTCGTTTTGTGCAAGCAAAGAACCAATTTGTCTTACATTTGTCAACATCTGGCTCTTAAGTCAATGTTTTATGCATATCCCACAACTACATGAACTATTTGTTTTGAAATTATTTGCCAGCAATTACTATTCACTTCATTTTGAACAAAAAAAAATTGATTCACACACACTCAACTATCAGCTATTAAAGGGATGCTACAGACAAATTAATATTTTGTTTATTTGCCTTCAAAAATTTGAATCCAGATTCTCTACATCACATTTCATGACTTCTATACTCACTTAAATGCTCACTTGGGAAAAATGGGCCTAAAGAGTTCATCCTAATTTTGCATGTGCAGGCATGAACCAAATCCTTCCCTCTTCCCCCCGTCATGCTGGCTGCTTGATGCATGTTCCTCTCTTGCGATGGCATGTGGGTGCTATCTTGGTGTACTTAACTGTCTGCCAAATTGTTTCTAATGGCATCAGCAACATGTATGTAAAAATGACTAGGATGCTCTAACGACAAGGAGGCGGTCTTCACCGACGCAGCCCGCTATCAAGACAGGAAGGGTTTCGTGGCGGCAGTTACTAGCCACCGAGGCAACCACCTCACGAGCGTCACCGTGAACACGGCACATGCCGAAGCGGCAGAGGAAGCGGCCATAGCACTGGCCCTCACACAAACCACAGCTACTTACGTGATCTGCGACTCGCAAATGGCAATTCGCAATTTTGCAAATGGGCGCATCTCGCAAGAGGCGTATCAGATACTCCAGCGACATCCCATACACCAGGGAGAGGCCGACGTTGATAACCGAAGGCATTTGCTATGGATCCCGGCACATGCTGGAATGAACACCCCCAACGAAGCGGCTCACGGCATTGCTCGAGGCCTCACTCACCGAGCAGCATCAGAGGAAGAGCCCCCGCGGGGTACTGCAAACGTCTGGGCACGGGAGGATCGTATGACCAGTTTTCACGACATCACGGCACACTACCAATTACAAAGACGCATATACCCATTCCTTCATGCTAGGTTAGACAGGACGCAAGCAGTACACTTCAGACAATTACAAGCAGACTCTTACAGAAACCCCAGACTCATGCACGCCATGTATCCAGACATGTACACTACAAACAGATGCACATCGTGTGGCGAGGTTGCCACACTAAATCATATGTTATGGGAGTGTCGGGACCTAACAAACAAGTCGGGCAGTGCCGACCCCTCCGTCTCTTCCACCGCCAGCCTCCAGTCACGCTGGATGACCGCACTGCTCAGCTCTGACCTGACAGCACAACTCTGGGCCGTCCAGCGAGCCGAGGAAGCCGCTTCGAGACAAGGTCTCGGAACCGCGTCCGCGGCGGGTGCCCAGACCCACTAAAAAGACGGCGGACTCAAATCTTGTTGATTTGAAATAAAAGTTTACGCTCTCTCTCTAGAAAGACTGCTCAACCTTGCTGCAAAATTTCATGCTCCTGGCCCTTAGTATTTTTCTATAGTGATCACTTAATTTGTTTCTTTTCTTTCTGCACTTAAGTGCTCTTCTTTCCTGATTGGCTGACATGATCCATAGCATTCACAGCACTGCATGAAGTATAGAGACAAGAATGCCCGGCCTGTGCCCCCACTTGCCTTGTGCTTGGCACAGTGCTTGAGCATGGCTTGGGTGATCTGGTCGCGCAGGGCAGGTGCCAGGGGCAGACAGCGGACGGCGCCGAGCAGGAAGCTTGGATCGCGATCCATCAGGTCGCACAAGGAGTCAAGGAAACGCTCGGACCCAGCCAGCAGCCGCCGCAGGTCAAAGTTGCACCGCCGGTTGAACACCCGTTCCAGCTGGCTGGCCGTCACCACAGACAGGATCTGTGCAGCAAGCCATAGTGCAGGGAAGCTGAACATTGGATGAGGTAAGGCAGGGGTACCCAAACTGAATACCACGGATGGCATTTTAGGATGCCCACAAGTGGCCAAAACTAATCTGGCCTATAACCCACCTGACCCCTTCGTTTCCTCAATTTCTTGGTCCCAAGAAGGAAAATTATATTGCACTACATTGTAGAACGCTTATAATGTAAGTCGCGGGAGTTGTAAAAATCCGCACTATAAACGGTACCACGTTAAAATCAATGCATACTTTTTCCGGCTTTTGCCCATGCCAAATGGACCACCCACCTTTCAAACACAATTTATTACATATTTCACTTATACACACATGCAACACAATCGCAACACAGCACAGAACCCAAATTCTCCTGACAAGTGCGGCATCAGCGGAAGAACGCTGTTACTTTCGTCTGGAGATTTTTTTTGACAGCGCTTCGAACAATTTGTCCTCTACAAGGTTTAAGCACTGAAGCGCTTTTTCACTCAAACTGTTCTTCACGCAGTACATCTTCACTTTGCTGAGGTATTCTAAAGCGTCTTTGCACGAGACATCTGGGTCTAGCACCTGGTTGACATCGTCGTCCGACTCGTCTTCGGTTGCAAGCTTCATGCTACAGCGCACCGCTACAACGATCGTATCATCCGTGCTTGCTTCCTCACAGACAGGAAGCTCCGACTCACTGGCATCTACATATTCTTGGAAGGTGTCTGTGGTGGAAACAAACTTGCTTTCAACGAGGCCGGACCACACGTCGTCGGTGTTGACCACTACGACAACTACGGCACAACGAGATCACGACGTGCACACACCAAATGCAACAAAGAGACTGAAAAAAAAAAAAAAGGAGTGCGCTGTCGCCGCTCTCGCTTCTACCCCGCACTCCGCGCACCCTGGTTGGACGCTGCTATAGTGACAAAAACACTCGCCCTCCTTTCTCTAAAGTTTGCCCTCCTTCCTCTAAGGTCTCCCACACTTCTCCTTTTTGTTTCGCTTTTCGCCGCTGGTCTCCACGCGCGTGCATTTGCAAGCCCGGCAACCATGCGGGCCATGCTCAATGCCTCCGAGAAAAGGCCATGCTCCGTGCGCCAATTTCATGGTCGCACGCTTAAAGGAACCGCACTATAACTGGTATTCTGCTTCACACGCCTACAAAATAAGTGGTCCGCCTATACATTGAGTTCTATGGGAGATATATCAGTGGTAAAAAAAACAACAAGCATAACAGGTCCCACGCTAAAAGCGGTTACATTATAAGTGGTCTGCACTGTATAAACAAAACAAAGTGGGTGGTTATGCTTCTCGTCTCGGGGCCATATTAATTACTGCCAAGGAAAGCAGTTGTTGACCTCACAAGGACAAATTTTCTTGTCAAAATGTTGGCTTCAGCCTCAAGCTTCTATTCTTCTCCTACAATTGATAGCTTTACATCTCTATCTTTCTGTGAACCCTTAATCTTGCTTCTATCACAAAGTTATATCTCTATATAGCGACAATCATTTAACAAGCTTTTATGTCCGAATGCACCAGGGCTATGAGGCACATTAGTTCTTTTTTCCCCATCTTGTATCTCATTTCTGAAAGTGGTTCAGTACATACTATATAATGGCAGTATAAAAGAACTTTTATCAATTGAATAAAGCTCATTGGGAAAGCTGGAATTTTTTTTAGCTTTTGAGTGTTCTTGCGTATCTTTGTGTGCAATAAGGCAAAAACAAATCCTTTCTAGTTCTTTGTTTTGTGTCACGCTGCACTTACAAGACGGCATTTCAGGGGTTGTACTACAAATAGGAAACAGTGAGTGAGTGTGATCCCACCTGAGCATGGACGTAGACAAGCTGTGCCTGCAACTGCTGCAGAGAGAGAGGCAGGCTGGTGGCCGCCACCAGGATGAGTGGCAGCCGCAACAGGAAAGCCAGTCGCAGACGACCTGCCCGAACGTACCGCACCTGGTCACATTGCGGAGGAAGTTATAAAACGATGACTAATTTGGTTTAACATCCTGAAGCAACACCCAGGTTACAAGAGACACTGTAGTCTATGGTTTTACTTTGAGAACACCCCTCGTAATCGTGGTCACATTCTGATGTGACCATGACAGCCAAGAACTGAGCCTAATACCTGGTGCTTCGCTGAAGCCATAGCCACCGTCACAGATCCACTTGAGAAAAGGCCATACAAACTTTGCGCAGGCTGAATTACCAGAGTCAAATGACAGATGTATGACACAATACTTCCGCAATTGGTGCACTTCAAATAGACAAAAATTGTATTAAAATATATGCAGCAGAGACCATCTTTCAATGACTGTTGACAGTAATGCATCAGCACTGAATCAATACAGCGACACAAAGTATTGCCATCGTCGAAACGAATTATGTATGAGGCATGTACTGCAGCGAGACTCCTCTTTTTCACTTCCCTAAGAACACTCGGAGCCATCTAGCACCGCTACCGCGAAACCTGCACATGGCCTCCGAAATTCACGACCCACTGGTGCATGCAAATGCTGAGAAACGCATCAAACACAAACATCTAACTTGCGCCGCCATGGATGGGATGTTGTTCATGTTCGCCTCCCGAAACAATACTACGACCCACTCATTCCCATGTCATAGATCGCCAGGATGGCTCTGCTTTTGCACCAAGGGTAATTGCAATGAAAATAAAAAAATGCACGGACAAGGCCAGTCAAATCATACATTTGATGCCTGCAGTGCAGCCACTGGGCCAGTTGGATTGCCGGTGCTTGGCACAAGTGTGAACTTGGGCTTCCAGCTGTTCCTACTCTGTGTCACTTGAATGCCAGCTTACGCTTGGCCCTACCTGCTGAACTGTTGAATACATCCCTTTACACACTAAAGACCAGCACAGACCAAGTAGTACATACCCAGTGCTCCAAGTCAGCGTCAAAGAGTTTCTTAGAACCGTGGTACCTACCCAGTCCCACGTCTAGAGTGACCCATGTTGGCGTGAAAGAGGTTCGTTGAAGAGTGGCCCCTACATACCCACTGCCACATAATCAACGACCCAAGTTGGTCCGATGTTTGGTTTCGAACCTCGTTACCACAGCACAGCTGCCCGATATGCTACGCATTACACCAATAACTACCCAGTGACCCAGGTAGGCGGGAAAATAGTTAGATACAAACATACATAGATAGATAGCCCCCAGAAAGTGCGTGAAGTACCCTAAGAATGCTAAGAAATTAAAAAGTCAACAAACCTGGTCTCCAGAAAGTGCAATGCATGAGACAAGCGCCTGCATGACTCCTGCAAGCGCAGCAAGCTGTTCCTCACTGCCATGCCGACAGTAGATTGGCTTCCCTGCGTCGCTAAGGACAAACACATGCTTCTCTTGCTGCCGCCAGGCATGATTGTCCCAGTCCTCAGCCAGGGCACCCAACTCGGGACCTAGCAGGTCAGCAGCGGTTGAAGCTTCAGTCACGTCCTCAGCTGATGGCACGTCCACCTCTTGAACAGAAGTGTCTGACGGAGGACGACCCTGAACAGGTACACCACACAGACTTGGCACAGGGAAGCACTGTTGCCAAGGTTGGCTACTTTGGTGTCAATCCAACTTCTTTTTAGAGCATGTAAACTAAGAAAGCTGCAAGCAATAACAGTAGTGTTAACAAGAGGAACACAAGAATGGTGACAGGGCAAACACTTTTTTTCCTTTCAGAAGCTTTGCCACCAAAATTACAGAAGTGCATCTGTTGAATAGGGCATCCACTCTACTAAGCAGTAGCATGAAAAATTAATTTAAACAGCGTGACGTGGTAGTTTGGGGGAATGCGAATGGGCTAGAGGGAACTTCAAGTATCCTGAAGAAGACAAGACGAGGTAACTTTTTATTTATTTATTTAGCTCTATTAACTTTATTATTTCACTGCAAGAAAGGCAGTTTCCTTTTCTCAAGAGAAAGAACCTATAAATTCTTGAAGCAGACACAGACAAAGAAGGTCATTTTGTGGCCATGATTGCGGAGCTGTACCACGAAAAGGCAATACAGGCAATCATAAGAAAAAGAAAGTAGCATTTCATCTTGTAACCTTTCTTGTTAGTTAAATTGGCCTATTGGCACAAAAGAAACTTAGGCTACGCTGCACCAGCCACAACCCTTCTTGTCAACACCTTGTGCACTGACTAGCCCAGGAACAAGTTCTGCAAAAAAAAACTGCACCTGCTCTATTGATTCATCATCAATCTATTATATGTACACAGCCCGTCAAAGGTCTTTCTCAGTGATCTACACCTACCCCTCTCTTGCGCCAGCCAATTCCATCCTATGCCTGCAGATTTCCAAATCTCGTTGCATCATGCAATTCTCTGCTGTCAGCAACTGTGCTTCCTTTCTCTTAGAACCCCACACTGTTACTCTAATAGAACACCAGCTATGTGCTGTAAGCATCACATTACCTTTTCTCTGCTCCCTCCCCTGCTGCTTCCCTCCATTCCAATTTCTAGTTTGACACTATACCAATAGCACATACTCTAACAAAATACTTAGTATTTCCGTTTTCAAGAATGTTAAAATGCAATACTGCCACAATAGAAAGGGTGCTTTTTATAGTCACACTGAATAACATGGTGGAGTGTGGGTTCCTTCATAAGCACTCTGTTACAGTGAACTAGAAAGGAGAGCGCAGAGGCAGTGACGCACACGGGCAATTGACGATTCCAGTGGCAAACGGAGTAGTGGCACTAAAAATCGCCCACTCTCGCATGCAATTGCCTCTTGCAATGGCTAGAATGCATTTGTTAAGTGGTATTTTTCCCACTTTCCATTTCCCACTTTCCCACTTTTTGATTCATGAGCATTTCAGTTCGCGTCAGCAGCAACAAGCCCGGCTGATTCTGTTCGATGTTATTTATTTGAACAGTTTATTTTTTTCTTCCGGGGCATCATTTAATGTGCTGCTGAAAGGTGTGCCAAGGAGAGAACGAGCTTACAATGCAACTGCTTAATTTAAACTTACTTTCGATGTTTTGGGGCCTAGCTAAGTTTAATGCCCCTGTCACGCGGTCACCTTATTGCGATTATGTACGATCAGAATGATTTCAGTATACTGTCAACTCCAAATGGCATTTTTAAAGGGATGGGTGCACTTAAAGAAGCAAGAATTCAAGATATCGCAGTTATTGATTGATAAGCAGTTATACAATGCTAAGGGTACAAATCAAGCATGTCTAAGCTTGTCAAATATCTAACCATCAAGCATGTCATACTAAGGGCATGATACAAGCATGATACAATCAAGCAAATCAAACAAACAAATTTGTAAATACCAGCTATACAATAGAAAGCATATATAACCCATTTATCATTACAAATCACATCAATTTGGTGGCATTATTGTCAGCTCGGCAAGCTCTACAAATTTCTGGAGTGCCGGCTGCATTGCAGCTGAGGTGTCTAGTGCATTCCATTCACATACTGCTTGGGGAAAAAAGCAAAAGTAAAAAGTGTTGCTATTGCAAAAGAATTTCTCAAGAGTGAGAGGGTGTTTGTGACTGGAGATTTTGGAGTGTCTTATATTGATGAAGCCTTCGGAGTTAATCTTAAATGAATTGTGAGAAGTAAGGAACTTCAAGCGATGTAGCTCCGATCGGCTAGATAGAAGGTAGAGCCCTGTGCAAAGCTTAAGTTCAGTAGGTGAATATGTGCTTCTGTATCAGCTATAGATAAATTGCACAGCTTTTGATTGCACACTTTTGAGTGTGGCTGCATTGATAGCTATAAAGGGAAACCATGCAATGTTAGCATATTCTAATATCGGACGTATAAGCAAGACGTAAGCCAGTAGCTTTATTCTGGGAGGCAAGTTATTCAAGGCATGTTTAAGGAAAAAGAGCTTTTTCACGGCTTTTTTTGCTACATATTGAATGTGTGTTGTCCAGTTTAAGACGGATGTGATAATGATGCCCAGATATTGGTATTCAGTAACAGTTTGTAGCGCAATGCTACCAGAACCGTAAGTGAACTTATGCGGAACTTTTTTCTCTGTAACAGATATAGAAACTGTCTTTGTTGTTGAAGTTGAAGTTTGAAGTTTATTTTTTTTCTTCATTACAGAAAGAGGAAACAAGAGCTAAAGGCCATATGGCCTGACAGGGGCTTTTGCTCCTAAGCATGTTCGGCTTACATGATGATCCAATGTATGACAAAAGCGAATATAACAAGAAAAGAGCAAGCATGATGTAGAAAATACAAGTAAACAAGATCATGCGTACATTATACAATGACTATGTGAAAAAAAAGAAATATTTATGTTTTTTTGACCACTCAATGATCATGTTCCAATCATGACACCACTGAAAAACATTTAAGGCATTGTTTAGTTTGATCTAGTTGGATCAATGTTTAATTTCGTGGTAGAGCACACAGTCATCTGTAAATAGTCTCATTTGTACTTCACTTTGGTTACTTATGTTATTGATCAATAGCAAAAATAAAAATGGTGCCAGCACATATGCTTCGAGGATGCCAGATACTACGGGGTTAATACTGGAGGTGCGTCCACTGAGTTGGACAATTTGGTAATGGTCAGTTAAATAATTGCTCATCCATTGTGTGACAGGCCTGTCACCTATTAAATGCTCAAGCTTGTAGATCAATTTCCGGTTGGATACGGGATCGAATGCTTTGGAAAAGTAAAGGAAAATTATGTCGAACTTGCGACTGATTGTTTATACCTTGTGCGAGGATCAAGTAAGAATTCAACAAGTTGTAGAATGTAGCAGAATTCAACAATGTGCTCACTCACAATCGTATGGACTGTCATCGCCGCCCTCAAGGTTGGGAAGTTAAAGAAACTCGATCCTGATTGCTGAACGTGTCCGAGCGATTATATTCCATTGTGTTTGAAAAGCTCATCTGGATGGGACTCAATT
The DNA here is from genome assembly GCF_050947875.1 of Dermacentor variabilis. Classification (NCBI taxonomy): domain Eukaryota; kingdom Metazoa; phylum Arthropoda; class Arachnida; order Ixodida; family Ixodidae; genus Dermacentor; species Dermacentor variabilis. The sequence continues at coordinate 46,273,792 of NC_134573.1, read as the reverse complement.
GTGATCAAAAGTGCCCGTGTTCTCGAGAGCGTGACTATATAGATTCCAGTGGCAAGGACAGATGCACTATAGTTATTTCAAAAACCGCTTTTGCATCTCTGTTAAAGAAATAATACGCAATACATAAGCAGGTAATGCAGACTAAACAAACAACATGCTTATGGGCAAAAATCCGAATGAAATTTGCCACGCGCGCCAAACATATATGTGCATCACCATGGCTCATTTATGGCTTGAATACCTGCCTGGCTACTTCTCCCCCCCCCCCTGTGGCTTAGGTCGGCTAGTTTTTGGCTGCTTTATCGAATTTCATGGCTCATTTTTTTTTTCTTTTCTGAGACCTCATAACGTTGCTAAACCTAACATAGTGGCCAGGACGGAACTGACATTCAGTTTCTGCACATCTATCCAGACAAATTCTGCAAACAGCCGCTGCCCAAATGTTGTGGGTGCTTGACAGTGTTCCTGGAAGTACATTGTGCAATCTGCGCATTTTTATGGCTAATTAGTTATTAAGACATCTAATTAATAACAACAACAAAAATGTTGCGGTTTCGCCCGAAAGGCAAAGCATCGATTGCAATAACAAATTAGCAGACAGCCATACAAAGTAATATAGTACTTTTATCGGCTGTATCATCCTTAAACATTCGCTTGCTAACTAAATAAACAAGCATGGTGTCAGCGCACACAGCAAACATGAACACATCACACTCGGTGTCAAAGCACTGGCATGAGCAAATGTGGCAGCAGCAAGCAGTGAGCGAAGTGACCTTCGTGCTGTCTGCCGCTTCAATGCAAACTGAGCGCCAAGAACACAAAGCATGCACAAAGGTACGAGCCGCCGCTGTGCCTAGACTCTGCCCCCAATGCAGATCACTTTGAAGATAAAGACCACGCAACCACGCCATACACAGTTGCTGCCAGAGTAGAATGCCGGCCCTCCCCCCGGTGCCTTGCACACAATGGAAGACGCACTGCAACAGTGTTATCGCCCTTGCACTTTATATAGAACATCACGGCGATGGTGATGCTGATGGCAGAACTGCACCTACAGCATCTATATAATTGTTATCACAATAAGATAATAGGCACATTACTGTGACCTGCCAGCAAAGTGACATCTCCACTAAAGTGCACTTGAAAAATCAGCTATCTGAGCACATAAATAAGTACTCAGTGGATGTGTCCCTGCACAAATGAGCAAAGTGTGAGACATGAAGGTAATACAAACAGCGCAGTGTTGATCTTTCTTTTCAGATTTGTCATCTTCTGCCCAGTTCTCATATTATGTCATGAATTACCAACTTGGCCGTGCTTCCATCCTTGCTGACCCCACACTTGTCCTGTCCGTCTCTTTTGCCCCAGGTGGACTGTTTGTTGACTACAAGAAAATAAGCGCAACTTTGTACCCTCCCTCTCCACAAAGTCATATAGTCAGACTCCCAAACCTTTGAAGGCTATAGAAACTTGAGCGTAATAAAAGACAATAGAGGGAAAGAGAGAAGCAGGCAGGGCAGTTTGTCTTAGCCTTTTAAAATGCGCTAACTGTCACGGATCTCCTCCGGAGAACACTCTGGCCGAAAGAATGGAATAGGCGACAGGTGTACCCACACAGATGCACATTTAATACCACCCACGCGACACGAACAACAGCACACAAACCTAACAAAACTAACACACAAGATACAAAAACTATCAGTACACACGAACCGGTAACACTGCCACTAGCGTTCTATTGAGAGTGGTTGGCGTTCGTGCTCACGTCTGGTTCAGTGCGGATGTGGCGTGGTGTGGGTCCCGTAGCCGGCGTCGGAGTGGCGTTCGACGTTCGAGGGCTGGCGTCGCTGGAGGCGTCATTGGTTGCGTCGTACACGCTCCCGGTCCAAGCGCCCGTGGAGGTGTGGCCGATGATGTCGGCGTTGGGGGCACCACCCGGAAGGGTGGCAACAGCGGTGAGACACGCCTGGCCGTAGCAGATGGTAGCGTCCTCCGTGGACTCCCCGGAATGGGCTCAGGAACGGCAGGAAGTCTGCGGTGCAAAGCCGTAGAACACGAGCACACCGGAGCAGTAGCCGGCGTCGCTCTCTTCCGGTTGAACCGTCCTTGACCCGCTGGGTCTCCGCTGCTTTCTTCTTCCCCTCGTGTCTCGCCCTTCCTCGCCCTTTTATAGCCTTCTTGTTAGTTCACGTAATCCTTCTCTTCGTCTTCTCTTCTTCACCAATCATCACTTGCCATCTCACCGGATACTTCTCCACCAATCATCTCTTGTCACCTCACAGAGAACTTCTTCTTTATCTTCTTTCGTCTTTGGTTAATCCACGTCATTCTTAACACCATCCTCGTCGTCTTCTTGAAACCTTTCTTCGTCTATCATTTTATTTTATCTTCCCTCTTATATGTGACACTAACTAGCCCGAGCCCAATGAGAGCGATTTTGTGTGGAGCAGCGACGAGTGTTGGTTTCGAGTGATGAAACGGGCCGTCATGTGAGCTCGTTCCCATCACTCGACTGCTCGGTTTTGGAAATCTAAAATTTGTTGCTTGTCGCTCAGAAGTGCTATGAGCCGTAACAGGATGTACAACAGTGATACTACCGGTTGTCACATGAGACGAAAAAAAATGGCTGAATTTTACTAAGCACAAGGATAAAGAAACCTACTGCAAGAATTTCATAAATACTTTATGCTGTTCTGCACAGCTAAAGAACAAATCAACTTAAATTATTAAAGCGTGTGTCACAACAGTTTCGGTACATATTTGCTGCTTTCCTACCAGCGACACCGGGGAAACGTCGCTCAAACTCGCTGCCTGCATAGGGTTTGACTTGCAGGCGAAGAGCAGACGTGGCAGCTGCACGTCGCTTGTCCCCTTCACGCGCAAGATCGCTTGCATGGATTTATACTTTGTCTTCATTAATGTCAAACCTTTTTATCAGAAAATGTCGCAGCTCTGACTCAGGATACACAATTGTGTGGGCAAGCAGTGGGTGTTAAAAGAAACACTAAAGAGAAGTATTGGTTAAACCAGTAAGTCAGAAAAAACTTTCAAATAACATAGCCTAATTTTTCACTTTGTTAGAGACAATTCTTGGACATCACAGTGCTTTTGCTGTCCAATTTGTTGAAGCAAGTGACCATGTTGGGTGTAAGGCCACTTTAATAAAAAGTACATCTAATGACAAATGTATTTTCTCCCCTTCAGGGCATTTTCGTTCTTTTTTTGCAGGTATAGCCTACAGGTGTACACTGAGAGCGACTCGTATCCGCAGAAAGGAGTGCTCTCTGGTGTGCTTTTAAATAATTTATAATAACCTTATTAATCAGTTTAGGCCTCTGTCACTAGAAAGGAGGATGATTTGCATAGTGTTTTTACTGCTCATGTGAAAATTCTGGCTTGAAAGCATTTACTGGAAAAGTTGAATCTGTCGCTAAGCATGAAAACACCAGCTATTTTCCAATCATGCTGTGGCACCTCATCGTACTACACCTCTGTCCACTTGGCAACACCACACCGGGGCAAAGAATTCAGTTTAGTCCGCATTGCTAGCCATTGCAGTGTTACAAGTCCAGCTCTCCTAGACAATGCTAAGACAGGTGACAAATATGAGTCGATCTGTAAGAACCAGATAAACTATAGCGATTAACTTATATGTCATCACAATGATAAAGTTTTAATTGCATACTGCGAAGTTTATAACATGTATGCAACACAAATAAGCATTCTCTGGTCAGTGTTTGTACTGTACTTCTGCGAATAGATGGTCCATAGCATAAAGCAGTGTGTATCATTTTGAACTCTCATCGCCTAAATGTCATAACAGACCTGCAATATATAAACCAAGTGCTATGCACTCTAGCAGGCTAGCCAAATAGGTTTAGGTGGTGTCGCACATAATAGTGAGGTCAGCATTGGCTTCGTACAATACCTTTCATCTATCCAATGCCCGCAGAAGACAGCATTCCAAGGCTTCGCCGCCTCAAGCGCGCAAACTACGATATAAGTGGCAAATACGTTCGTCTTCTACGCGAACATCCTCAGAGCGAAAATTTTACCTGAAAGCGTAGGTTTCATAGAAGCTCTACGACAGCTGTTAGCCACAAACAAAGCGTCGTTTTCAACTGCAGGTAATTCTAGCGAACAATCTAAAGACAGGGGGCTGCTTCTAGCTCTTCTTTTTTTTTAATCAAATATGTGTGCCCTAGGCAAGGCATGTCAACAGGAAAGCGAAAGCATCGTCGCGTCAATGTCAACAAATACTAAACTTCAGAAGCGCACCGCGCCTGGAGCAAACCCGCACGCGACAAGCAGACCGACAGCGCGAGTGGAGTAGCAAACACCCTCGAGTGCGATCTCACGTCTCACCTGAACTGACGGCACGTCGTCTTCGGAGGCAGACCTTTCGATCTCGTTGATGGTACTCTTGGACCGCGATCGCGGAGACATCCCGCCGTCACCCTGCGCGAACACTTGGCTCTCCAAGTCGGACGAAGAGTCCACCGACAGTATGATGGGGTCTTTCGACGCTCCGGGCTCGAAGTCCTTGGGAATGTCGCCCTCATCGTCTATCAGCCTGGCTTCGCCCGTTAACGAGGAATCAATCGGCGGCCGCTCGCCGTTCCTAACGTCGGCCTTGACGGACGCCATGACGAAGCGCCGGCAGCGCAGTCACGCAGCGAACTCTACTAGCTCCGCGCTTCCTTAATACATTTAGAGGATTTTTGCCTGCTTTTCAGGCCGCAAGTCATTCAGCGGTAGAGAGCGAAAAAAATTGGCCATTTATTGCCTAACTACAGTAATGATCGCAGTGCCAGCAGGACAGCGTCGTTTCGCGCGCATTTATTACATTATTAGCGCGATGCCCATACATTGCGGCGATGGGCCCCTCATTCAGCAGCTAGCAGCTGTTTCCAAAGGTCGCCCGCAACGGCGGCTTCGGACACCAGGGAAAAGCGCGTTTCGCTAATGTGCGTTTCCTCGTGCCGAAGGTGCCGCCCGTCACGCCGCCGCCAAAGTTCCGTAAATGTTTTGGTTCTCCGGTAGCCAGAAAGAAGAAGCCGCGAGCGAATCGCCGCCGTCGCCGCATTTCTGGTGGACGCAGACCAGCCTGTTCACGGGACCGTTGGTCGAAGCGTACGAGCAGCTCGATACGTGGTGCTTCGGCAGCGACGAGTTCGAGAGGACCGTCGCCAAGACCCTGCTAGTCATACTCTCCATTAACGTCGTCCTCATCGTCTACGTCTGGCGCAGGCACGGGGAACGGATCGCCGACCAGTTTCTGAACGTCGGTGAGTATCGGTGCGCCATGCAAGTAGTCGCTCAGCGAGGGAAAGATTGCTCGCGATTGTTCAGCCTTGCGATGACACGCATTTGCTGCCGGCACAGCGTAAGCGATCGACCGTGCCCAGTCGCCCTGCTGTGACGCTACGGGCCAGCTGCATTGTCGTTCGTGCACGAAAACAATTCCTCTTCCTCGCTCACCGCTAGAATCGACAGGTGACGAGCCCGCAGGTGAAGCGGTAGCGCTTTAATTGCTCCTCGAAAGTGCCCTCCGAGCGGTGGCGGGGCGCGGCGTGTTTTTGGGGGTGGGCGGGGTCTAGTTTGTTTTTGTCGTACGCCGTCCGGGACGGCGCGCGTGCCGTTAACGGACGCCTTTATCGACGCCCGACTAGCGAGGCACCGCTTCGTGACCCGAGGGCACGTTTTGTGCATGATCTCGTGTGTCCGATTTCCGCCTGCGGCATCGTTGGCGTCGACTACTGCCTTCGTGAGAAGTTATCCTCGGGGCGCTGCTTGCTACACGCCCGCAGTGGAGCGGCGACTGTCGTTGCGTCACAGACGGTTCGCAGAGGCACGTTTCTGAAAGGTTTCAACGTTCTCGATCCGTTTACGACAAGGGTAATGCTTTCGCTTTAAGCGTGTTGTCATCGCGCCGTTGCGGTTTTAGGACTTTCTGCATTGTCATTGGTTGCCTGCATTGTCATGTTCTGCTAAAATTCCATTGCACGGTGAATGCTGCACGATTGTGATCATTCACCGAAATGTAGGGAGACAATGATGCACTGCTTTTAACGTCTCATCCATAAAATCCTCGAGAAAAGCCATCCTCAAGCTAAAGACTATAAAGATCAGAGTTCTGCGACATTTGTTATTTTCCACTTATCGTCATGTGCCCTAGCATATAGTACGTCATGCATGTGTATAAAAAGCTTTTTACCTAATGTATTTGGTGAGTTAACAAGCACAGTGCACTTAAGCAAATGTGACCCTTGTACAATGTGTATTTGTTGATGATATTGTGAAGTACAAATTGTATCCAAATATCCTGAATGGACTCATCATATTCGATCGAATGTTAGAATGAATTCCTTAATTTAACCAGCATTTCTCAGTGCCAATTCTTAATTTAAGTAAAGCTGTTCAACGAGAAGCACTGGGGCACATGTCGCTGGTAAGCTGCGACGTACTGAGGGAGCAGAACTATATTGTTTGGAGCTAACACAGACACGACTAGCACTTTGGTGAAGTTCGAAGTCATCTTAAGAAAAAAAAACTGAAGCACAATTCCTTGGGGCTTGCCGTGGCCCCGCTGAGTTTTATTTGTGTGCATAAAAAGAAACGTGTGCAGCTGTTAACTCTGAAAGGCTGCAGCTGTTGTGGCTTCGTATAAATGAAGAGGCCATGCCCAGAGCATAATTAGTTGTTGAAGAAGTGCTGCTAGAATCCTGCTGAAAGTTTCAGAGACTTTTAGCAGAAATCATTTAGAATACAATTACCCTGAAACAAGTGTTCCTTAAATGAGCTTTGCATCAGTGGTTGTTACTGCTAAATACAAATAAGAGGGGTGTTTATTGTGTTATGGGAGCACTAATAAAGACATTCGCTTTGAAATTGGCCTGCCGTGGTTTACGACTGCATTGAAAAGTGTTTTGCAGTGATTGTCATGATATCCTTGACTGCTCGCTTATCCACTAATGTTGCATATTTGGCTTGTTGGTACATCAGTCTGGAGAGCTTAGGCGCAGTGCACAAGAGCTCGCTTAAGGTTAGCTGTAAGCCTAGCTAATATTGTTAGCCTATTTTATTTACTGGACAAAGGCCCCTCTCAGGGATTTCTGGTTTGTGTTGCATAAACCAGCTCATTGCCTAATTCTCTCTCTTCCTCGGCGGTGCCTTCCTTTCGCCAGGCATGGCACCAAAGGGAGCCAAGGGGTTGTGCACATCCACCATAGTAACACTCCTAAAAATTTCTCTTGCCAATCTTGTCACAATGAACTGTATATCGCCGCTGCCAAAGTATGGACACATTGTGAAGAATTTACAAGAAGCTTGAGGGATTTCAGCTACTCAAAGTGAATTGTCCTGTGCTATGCATTAATGCAAGAATGTCGTGCAGAGAATGATGGTACAAGTTTGTACATTGTGCTTAAGATTAAACCTCGAGTGGTGAAAACCTTGCAATATATGAACTCATATGCACTACTCTCTAATTTTCTTGATGCCATGTGGCTATCTATTGTTGCTGGATCTGTAGCTGCTGTCGTCGATTGTTTGCATGTTCATCATTTTGAAACAAATTTTCACAACTGTATGCCTTCCTGAAATCTTCCATGTGCCTCCCCATTACGTAATATTTGGTGCTGTCCTTGCCTTTTGCACCCATTCTGTCAATGTGATAGAGAGAGAGTGCCAGTTAGCTTCTCTGTGTATTACACACTCTGCCCAACTCCATTTGTTCCTATCGGCAACTAAATATCAGCTACGTGTTCTTGCTCTCCAATCTATGCTGTCACCTTTCGGTCTCTTGCTTTTGCACCTATAAATTTTCTGTTCCACTGCTGATTGCATGCTACTCACTAGCTTCTTTTAACATGGCTAGCCCCTTAATATTTCCTGCATCCCCTCCCCCATCGCTTCCTTCCTACCACCATATAGTGCCAAGTGATGAGATGCTCTCCTGCAGCTGTAAGGAAATTGCAGAATCATGCTGTGCCCCCTGGTTGGCATCGGCCCCTGAGAATTTCTTTTTTACAAGCATGCTCAGTGCATCGTCTGTGGCATTCTGCTGCTGGGCATAAGGCCACAGGTTTGATTTCTGACCACCATTTCAGCAAGGGCAGAATGAAGAAATGTGCATGTACAAGGGTTGTTCATTAAAAGGCTGAGACTCAAATCTATTGCTTAAGACTATTTGTCGGCACTTTATCCTTTTCTATGTGCTCCCCAGCTAGTGAAATGCATGTGTCCCACTGTTTCTATAGATCCTAGATAACATGAGTGAAACCATCTTTCACCACATTCTTAAAATTCACCTTTAATGTCTTAATTACACCTTGTTTCATGTCTTGTTCCATGTCGAAGAAGTGTCCTTTTTGAGCATTTCCCAAAGCAGTGCAACAATCCCCTAAGCCACCCTGCCGTCCAGATACAATACTCTCCAACCACATAGATGGTGTTAGTCTCTTGCTCATAGTTGCTTGCATTGTTGTGGCTAATACTGAATGGGATGACTTTGGTAAGCTGCATAGAAACAATCTGCACAAATTGATTTCTCCAAGTACAGGCATAGTGTTTGATCATTATACTTAAACATTCAACAATTTTGTCATGTGAGGGTGACGCAGAAGTAAATGCCCTCATACTTCAAGATTCTGTTGCGTGAGTTTCAGCCACTTGGCCTTCTTTATTGCCTGCAGCCTCAAGCAGCCAGCTCGAGGAGTTCCAGAAGGAGGCAAGCTCGCTGGAGCTGCCAGAGGAGCACTCGCCTCGAATCTGAGTGTGGGCAGTGGCTCTAGATGGCAGCCATCCGCGACTTCTTCAAGAAGCGAAAGGCCGAGGTCAAGTTCAAGCAGGCAGGCCCTGGCAGACGACTCAATGCAGACGACCCCCCGTCGATGCAGTCCCCCCCACGACTGCAACAGTCACAGCAGCGCGGAGCTCCGTCAGAAGGTGCACAGCGGGCCGCCGCAGCTGCACTTGCACGCTGCGAGCAACAGCACGCCAAGTTGCATCCCAACTGGTCTGTGCGACTTCCTCTCGAGTCGCATGAGCAGCAAGTGTTTTAGAAAATAGGCAGCATGAGAACAGCAAAGCATGCAGCCATACGCTGTCAATCATCTAGTCCACGCAATTAATACGGAGCAGGGGAGAAAACAGCGCTAAACCACAGGGCGAAAAGAAAAACACAGACCACAGTCCTTCTTTTCGTCCTGTTATTTAGCGCTGTTTTCTTCTTGTAATCATGAACCAACCAGCCGTAGTGCGTACTCTTCTGCAATACGAAGCACTTTGTACTGTTTTTTTTGTGTGTGAGTGCGAATAGAATGAATTTGACGGTACATGCCATGGTGGCTGACCAGATGGAAGTTCGCTGAGTACAATGTTACGAGTTTGACTCCCGGCCATGGAAGCTTCATTTCTACGGTGGTAGCATCCGAAAGGGATCACATATTGAACATTGAGTTTGTGTTGAAAAACTCTATGTGTTTAAAATGAATTTAAGGCATTCTCCTGGGACATTTCTCATGTCTACCATGTTTCTTTGGGATGTTAAAATGAGTCTATCAATCAATTATTTTATGTGACGTCACAGTCTGTTCAGGCAAAAGAAAGAATGCAAATATAGTTTACTCAGGATAACCCAAAACTTCGAATTAATGATTTAAAGTTTTCAGCTGGGCTGCTTTGCTTTCAGTGCGCTTTGGAGCCACTTGACTAAAACAAGGCATTTGTTTCTTAAATTTTCTGGCTTTCAGGGCCAAGGAATGTTGTCAAAGATGGCCAGTGAGTGTACAGGGATAAGACAACCATTTCACTCACTCACTCACTCACTCACTCACTCACTCACTCACTCACTCACTCACAGATATACTGCTTATTACAAAACCAAGCAGGTATCAAATACAATAAACGAACCATGACATATATCGACAGAAAAAAATCTATGTAGCCAGAAGTGAATGCAAACACTATATTAATTTTCATTCTCGAAGAATACATAAAAAATTAAGCTTGTCTGTAAAAGAACTGCTTGAAAACGTAATGATAACAAGGTAGAACAGATGCATCATATTTAGAGGGCATATGCAGCACATTCAAATGCGGTGATCATATCGTACAAGAGAATGCTGGCAGGCAAAGGATTCCACTCGTCCTTGGCATGCAGGCTGTTATGTATGTTGATGGCTTGCAAGTATTCATTACATGCCAGGTCACACAATCATAGCTATGATTTCCCAGCTGTCGATCTCCTGGGACTCTCTCTCTTTCCTCCATCACAGAACTCTGCTGCATAGAGTGTGGTATTAAAGATCATGTGGATCCCGCCTTGAGAGCATCAATGTTATGTGAAGCATTGATCTGTTTCAGTATAAGCACCGTCTGTATTCTTGCAATGCATCTGTGGTTGCTTTTCATTACTGCATGGCCAGAAGGTATTTCGCAACACAGTACCACAGAGTCGCTCCTTTCATTGCATTGTTAGACAGTTGTGAACCATTCTAATCTGAAGGTCACCTGAGCCCCACTAAATGGCATTTACTACTTGTCATTTATGCCTCACCAACACAGCTGCTGTGGGAGGAAGGCAAGTGCTACTGCCAAGTACCTACCAGTAAAATGGGTACAAGTGTGCTCCTGGCCTAGTTTTTGGCAACTACGATATGCCACGTGGGAAATGGCCGCCATAATACCGACCCAAACCTCTATTTTTTAATGAACAATGCTTTTGGTTGGCCAACACGTTTCGCAGCCCAAGGCTGTAGTGAACACTTGGACTGGTCGTGCATTCAACTTGACAGCAGCTTGCCATGGTGTGCGCCGGTGGAAAACTGCCGTCTCAGCCTCGCGCATAGTGATACTACTTTTGCAGTTGCAGTCGTTCGAAATTCACGAAGGGGCCAGTGGGGTTACCAGAGCCGCACCCAAGCGCGCACCCCCTGAAGAAAGCCGGCCGCCTGGCCGGAGGGCGCTTGTGCCCAATTTGTATTTCGGTGGGTGTCTGGCTGTGGGTTTTGAATGAAGCACCTTCCACAGTCGAAACGGCCGCCCTAACCACTTAACAATGGCTGCGGTTCTAACCTGAATGGCACCAAACAGAATGAATACACAAAGCTGTCATCTTGTTTGGTGCTGTCTAAATTGGAATGTTATCAGGTATACATTCCTCCACCTTTTTCTTTTTGGAGACCATTTTTCACCATATTATGTAATTTATCAAGTTATCTCCCAGCACAAGACATGCCTACTGTATCTGAAATTTCTTGGATGTTGCCAACAATATAGCAGATGAGCTTTGTCAAATTAGATGGCGTGCACAACGTAAATGCTGTTGTACATCCTTGAATGTATACGAGCATGAATGATTACTTTGGGATCCACAGAGGGATATGTATAAACGGGAAACGTGCTTGACGCGTGGCATTAGATCAGAAACTCTCAACTGTGCTCATTATCATTGTGGTTTGATTGTTACTTGTCTTTCTTGGCACAAGGTCACCCAATGAAGAGTGGAATTTTTAGCTCATACTTTCGGCAGTGTTTTGTTCTTCACCATCACTACTGTGTGACATGGTGTTCCACCAAGAAGCTCTCAAACACTGTTGAATGGATGTGTAGTTTAAATAAAGCAAGGCAAGTCATGGGCTGATGTTAGGCTTCTCTTCCAACATTTCATGACATCTCAGGTCTGTAGCAGCCATCAAATCACAGGCTAAAAAGGAACTTGAACAGCAGCTGGCCGCAGAAGAAGTGACAAAACAGCAGCTGGCTGCAGAGGAATTGAGTAGCAAACGGAAGTCTACCTCGGTAAGCCTTTTTCATGTTTATTATCGTGTGTAAATTGCCCCAAGTATGGTAACACCTTGTTAACTTGACCCTTGTTACTTTGCAAGATTGGATAATTTGAATTTGCCATATTGTCCTAGCAGACTTATGCAATACTCAGCAGCCTTGAGCACTTGTTAAGGCTTAATTATTTAGCCACGTGCTAACCAGTTCAGACAAGCCCTCAGATTGGGGCGAATGTGGAGGACCACAGATTTGTGACATAGAAGCAGTGCACCCCTCACTGTAATGCAGTGGTGGGGTGCGCATCGCCACTGTCATCAGTCAGAGAGAAATGGTGGGAACCACAAGAACCACATCATAACTCTTTCTTTTTGTTTTGTTTTAAGGCATGACTTTGTTGTGTAGTAGGAAATGTTTTGATTAGCGGGGTGTGAATACCGAAATTGTAGATTTTGAATCAAATACCAATCTAGTCGGGAAATGAAAACTGAATATCAACTTGAATACGAAATATCAGATTACTCATCACAAAGTTTATTGCTTACAAATTTCGGGTAAGAAAACGCGGTGCTGCACATGCTTGGGAGTCTCCTAGTACTATTGCATAACAAAAACATAGCTAGCTATCACTAACCTAAGTACACAGAAATCAACTTAATGACATGTGTACTTTTTTATCTTTATCAGGCAACCACGTTTCACCGCCTAACAAACATTATCGCACTGCGCAGGACGCGCCTGCGTGTATCGGAAGTTTCTGGAATGTTATCAATGGTTCCATCTGCTGTCTGTGACCGAACCTCGTGTAATCTGATTGCATGTATGCGCAACGCGAATAATGTAGAACTTTGTGGAAGACACGTGGGTCCCAGCGATTACTCTGGAATATTCGACGATTGATGTATAAAAGCTGACGTGCTTGACCCGCTGATCAGATTTTCGCCGATCGCCGACTGTGTTCGCCGCTGTCGCCGTTCTATGAGTGTAGCATGTTTTCTTTAGGGCACAAGTTCGCCCAATAAAAGTTAGTTTCGTCTTCCACAGTATTGCTACTGTGTTCTTTATAAGTCTCTACCATGTCGCAATATACAGTAAGGTCTACTCTTATTAAAGAGAATTCCAAATTAGTATGCCAGCACTGATTACAGCTCAGTTCTAGTATATGAAAGTCTGAAAAACAGTGTCGAACCAAAAATTTCTTTGTTCTGGTTTTCGTTTTGATTCACAGAAAACTGTTCAGTTCCAGTTCAACTACAGAGCAAAAAAAAACATAACTGTTCAAACTGGTTTGAATCAGTTCAAGTTCATTTGCATAACCAAAGAATATTGCTGGAAAACAGCATAAATTTATTTTGCACAAGAACTCATTGCTGCTGCTAAGCTGCATTGAAAGGTTACGTCTGTTTGTTCTTCAGGCTGCACGTACTTATAGAATAATTATGCAGATCCGAGAGCAATGCTGCAATCTGTTATAACTAAGCTATCTATTAGATAGCTTATTTATTAATTGGATAATCACTTAATTAATTCATTTATATTTGTTAGGTCAGTTATTATTTAGGTTCAATAGTGAGTTTAGTTCATTAACTAGCTAGTTTAGTAAACTTAATTCATTATTTTTTAGGCAATTTTTTTCAGAGAATTAGTAGGCTTAGCCTTTTAATCAATTCACTTAGTATAGTTAGGTACCCTTGTAACTTGACCAACATGCAGGAACACAACAAATGTTAGGCATTGTCGCTATCGCAAAGCATGTTGTCACTACACGGAGAGAGATGTACAGTATAAAACTGAAATGCAAGCAACTAAAAGCAGCAACGCAGGCCTTTTATGTGTAACTGTGTAAAAGTGTGATGTGAAATTGCTCTGCTTCAGGTTTTTAACGATGGAGTAGTCCCAATTGTACCTGTTGAATTAGGGATTAGGTCGCTGTTACAAATGCAAGTGGACCTGGAAATGAAACAAGGCATTTTAGTTCTTTCGAAATTGTTCGAGCTTAGACTTTTGAACACTGTGCAGAAACAAGGCAGCGTCTTGTGCATCGTTCTGACAATGTCCACACGCCAGTAGTGGCAGTCATCCCTTGCGCAAAAGCATGCTTACTCTCAACACCTGTGGTGTCCTTCAGGCATCTGCTCAGATGCCCTTCTACTTGCAGCAGTGGCGCAGTGCATCCACTGTGGGTGCTATGTGAAGCTGCGTTGCACTGGAGTTGCATACCAGATGAAAAGTATTGAAGTACACCTGGTACTGATGAGGACAGGCAGCAGGGTGCGATCTATATACGATTGCTTCATTGTCTCGCTTCATTGATATCTCCAGTCGATGACCCAGTAACACTTTTTCACTGAAAAGTCTGTTGTTAATTATAATTAGCACTAAAAAGAAATCAATACCTGCCATTCACAGTCTGAGGACAAGCAACAAGTATATGTTCTCCACTGTTTCAGGTACTTTACACTTATCACAGTCTGGCGAATCCATGCATTGGATGTGATGCAAATATTGTTGCATTAGCACAACACCTGGTCTGCCATTGACACAATACCATGGAAACTGTATTAACGCTGCTTCTACTCTTAAAATCATGGGAAGATGGTGTGTACAGTCAACATCCAATTTTTCGGAATTCCTAGGGATCGTGAAAACTTCCAAAAAACTGGGCAGTCCAAAAAAAAAAAAACGAATGCATGCCTTTAACTACCCTCTCAAGAGCTCAAATTATCACCGCCACGTTCAAAATAGAGTTAAAGGCTGACTAGTACAATTGTTAGGTGTCTCAGTGCTTCTGCTGTGACAGGATACTGCTGGTGCCTGCATGTAAAATTAAGGAACACTATGTTCTGTGACGGAGGCATACTCTTGGTATGCTTCACTGCAGTACATTGCGTATGCCTGACGCGTAACACTGCTGCATTGCGGCGAAGCTTGGCTTTGGGGAACCGGCATTATGCAACGCTTTTGCCATCCTTTCCGTGCTTCAGCGTCCACGGCGAGTATGATGAAGGCAGAGTCGGCTCCATTGCTGACAGTGGCAAATCCCTTAAATGAAAAACATTACACTGAACAGCAGGAAGCTTGATAGTGAATTCGAAGCAGCAAGACCTAATGACAGCACAAAATGACTCACAGCTGCCAGCAGATTGGCGTGTGACAGTGTTGGTTTGAGGCTGCGATATAACTAAGTGGCAGCGGCGGTGGCTTCAAGTAATGTAGTTACAGACCTGCTATCATGGTAGAATGTCTGAAAAAACGGACGAGCAGGGGTTTCAGCATCTGACATTTTGGACGTCCTTATCCATTGGCTCTAGAGGTACATGGCGGTGCCCCGCGAAGGCATCCGAGTTATCAGGCATGTCCAAAAAGTCAGTCCCTGACTGTATTTACACTTGATGCAGCATAGAGCCATAAATGCAGGCAAATGCATGGATGAAAAGCTCCAGAAAAGGTTGACAATCTGAACGAAAAACCATTATTTTTCCTTCAGTTCTTGCTCTGCAGGGAAAAAAATTGTAACATTCCAATTCAGTTACAGTTCGACCAGATGTAACATTTTACTTCCGATTTTCAGTGTTCAGTTCAGGTCAGGTTTGATACCCTGCTGAAATATATTTTTTC
This sequence comes from Dermacentor variabilis, assembly GCF_050947875.1. Lineage (NCBI taxonomy): Eukaryota > Metazoa > Arthropoda > Arachnida > Ixodida > Ixodidae > Dermacentor > Dermacentor variabilis. Next base: position 46,258,387 of record NC_134573.1, on the reverse strand, counting down.
CCCTTCTGAAGCTAAAGAATTGATGACGTTTGTTGCACGGAATACCAATGAAGTTCTCATTTTAATAGTGGGCCTGTGTTTTTTGGCAATTCCTTATTGCATAGAAAGTTTTGCTTCCCAATTTTCCTCCAAAATACAGAAGGGATTTCCCATTTTTACAGCAGGTAAGTTATTCTAAAGCCAATCTGGGCAGCAGACGAACATGTGGACTGTGCATCACGTTACTTAATCACAACTCTGCGCTTTAGCCATTGTTGATGCTGGGCCGGTCAACTGCAGTCAGCATTGATGGTAAAGAGCAGGTGCCTTTTTAGTGTCAGCTTTGGCGTAATTTGCCTCCTATCAAAGATTACATAGGGAGACCGACAGTAATATTAAGCCTCACTCCCTCCTCGTCCATCAGTCTTTGGCGCAATTAAATGTATGAAGCTGGGTGATTGGCACACTAGTCATGTGACACTTTCACGCCCGCTGTGTAAATACAAAGTTATAGTCTTGGTTGCTCGAAGCTACCGAAAGAAGATAAATGTGTGTATATGAATGGTGTTGGAAAGAAGGCCTCCATAAGCTTGTTTCACATGCAGGCGATTTTGGGCCAGAAACGGCGCGGCACCCGTCGTGTGAGCAAGCCTCCTATCCCAATACCACTTTTTCAAGCGGCATGCACCATTGTGATCACGATCAAAACATTTGGAAAAATTTGAGAGCGGGGAAAATGGCAACCAATGGCGGAGTGCCTTAAGCAGTGACGTCAAGATCACATGGCAGGGGTGTGGCTGAAGCGCGGGCGGCGCGGGGAGCTGGGGAGCTCGCCCACTCGAGCAGACGGTTCTAGCAGTTGACACCCGCTGCCAGTTTGCAATGTCTCGTGCGTTCTTCAGCGAGCCGTTCATCACTCAACTTGTGCAGTGTCCATTTGTTTAGGATGCTAAAATGAAGGATTTTCGCAACAAAGATAAGAGGAGGGTTCTTTGGGAAGAAATTGGACTGAAGCTGAGGGTACTTGTCACAAATGGCACATATTTCCATAAATGTCACCGTCGCTCAAATCGGCCATGTCCTTTGGTGACTCAGAATTGCCACTTGTTTCCATGTGTTGTTTTCGAGTTCCATTCTCTGGAGCCAAATTGCCCGCATGTGCTGTTTTATTTTTCTTGCCCCTTGTTTTCCCCATATGGGTCCAGACAAACGGGACGAAACAGTAGTCGATACATTTTGTTTGCAGCGCATGTAGGTCTTTCTTTTTCTCTTCTTTACAACTCTGAGCCATCGTGTTCGTAGTTTTGTTTGGTCTTGTTTTTTCAGTTAAAAGTTCACATACCCCGAGCTCTACAAGGGCTGCCGCCTTTCTACTCGAATGTCTAGAGATGAAGAGACGCGAGCTCCTTTGAAAGCCATCCATAGGCCTCTTGCATCAGGGTGGCCGAGATGGCACCCAAACGCCATGCAGCATTCAAAAACAAGAGCCGTTGGCAGACGTGCACACGCTTCAAGCCCAGATCGCAAAAGTGTGAACCAACCCACTCATTTACTTCCACATAGCTAATTCTGTGTGCGTGTACTTAGCGAAACTTTTCAGCTGTCGCCTATAAAAAGTTAAAAGCAACATAAATGTGAATAAAAATGTTGTATTAACCATTCAATAGACAGTGTTTTTATTTTTTGCAAGGTTTACAAGCACAAAAGTGGGGCACCAACTTAATACGCTCGTCAAACCAGCAGCTCAAGCGTGCCAAAACATGGAAATGTGGAGCAAGGCGCAGCTCTTGAAGACCGCCAGTACCCGCAGCTCACGGGCACTTTCCGCAAGCAACACTGTGCATCACAGCGGCACGCACCACGCCAAAACCGAGCATGTGAAACGAAGCTACGTCTGCGCGCCGTGGTGCCACTCAGCCGCCACGACCACCGCCGCGCCCTCGCTTCCATGTGAAACAGGCTATACGATGTATCAGAAAGATGGCAGCCACCCGTGAACAGCTAGCAGACATATTCTCCAACAATCTTTTTCGGCAATACTATCATTTGAACAAGATGCAGTACACGTTGCTTTGTACGATTCAAGTGGTTTTGCTCAGCCCACCAATCATTGCGCACTGAAAGCGGTATCTCTAAAGTGGCTGTCCAAGAATGTGTCCCCAACTTTGTTTTGCTTGACATTCCAACATCACTCACCAGCCTGTTATCATTGCAGTTTCTTGTCGCTGCCTTAAAACACTACGTAATAGAAAAACTAAATGCATACCACTTGGGCTCCACCAGCTTGGCACGCATCAGCGTCTTGTGCAGCAACAATTCACTCAATGCTTCGCATTACGCAGATGTCAACTATGACGAGGTTCTGCTTCGTGCTCTGTTCACTTGTTTGCCTTATTTTTCAGTTACCTTCCCTATTTATTCTAGATATCCTCATCAGTTTCTTGTATACCAATCAGCTGTGTTGGCTCAGTGGCTAATGGTATTACTAAAATGCTACTGAATAGGTTTGAACATCAGCACAGTGGCCACGGATATCTGGCCACAATGGCTACCTTCCAATGCTGTTGGAATGCAGTATTGTCATGGAATACATTTTCAGTGCATGTTGAACAAGTGCAGGTGGTCAAATTTAATCTGAGCTCGTTGCTAAAGCTGATCTCGGGGACCACTGTGCTGCTTCGGAACATTAAGCCTAACCAATCAATCGGTCCTTTAAGTTATTAGACATCTTTCTACAGGGCCATGTATATGAAGTCTAATCCAATATTTCAAATGCAATCGAACCTTGATGTAACAAATTATTGAACATAATGAATTAAATACTATAAAATTGGTTGGTCATGCTTTATTTTGATGGCGTAATCTCCTGCTATAACAAAAACCAAACCTGCATGGGCCACACGGTGTCGGTTATAGTGAACAATATTTTGGCTTGCATGTGGCTTGCATGGCACCAGCATATGTTGAGTACATTTGCCAGCAGATTTTTCAGATGCCTGATTTTGTAGACTAGACCTGTTCAATTCAGACTTCCCCGTGGCATAGCCATCAACTCCTTCAACCAATGTATAATGGCAATTAAAATTTAAAACTCCACATTGTATATTGGTAAATTTTTCCGACTTGATTTGTGCATGCGATGCTGCAAACATGGCGGCCATGAACAAAGTTGCACCATCTCGACTTGGCACCAAACCGAAACTTTGGTTGCCAACAAAATGGTGCTGGTTAGGCCTAGCAGCCTTGGCAAGTACGGCTAAGAAAAAAAATTTGTGACCACCATTGGAGTAGCTAAACCATCGCAGGAAGCTCACTGTTAATGTTTATATCATTTGACCTTATTGATAATAGAATGTGAAGTTGCACGTACGGGTTAGACTGACAACCTTAATAGATTGGTTCAGGTCAACAAACAGCTCACTCTGTGTCCGAAAAACCGGTTTTCAGGTGTACTCAGCAAGGGTGACATGAAATGGCGCATTATAGACGCGACCGCGTGTTTTGACTAGTGGCTTTGTTTGGTTGGAGTGCAGCTGACAAGCCAATGTGTCGCTCGTGTGATCATACCGGTTATGTGGCAATGGTGCATTAGCAACAGTGCAAAGCACATGTACATAACTTCACGTTGTTCCTGTGCCATGCGCTGACATGGCAAACCACTGACTGGCCATCAAAATCTAGATGCTTGAGTACTCGTCAAAGCCGTTACATTTGCATTTCCTTAGCACAGATCTGGCTGAATTTTTTTCTAGTGTATGTGCTTATACTGAATGTTAACAAAGATATTTTTGTGACATTGTTATACAGTTGTTTTCCATTATTTCGATCCTGACGGGACTGACAACACTGGTTGAATGAAACAAAAGGCAAACATAAGGCAGAAAGTGCCGAAAAAGGCCGTCGATTCACCTGGCAGAATTTGCCTTTAAAGGGCCCCTCACCAGGTGTGGCCTTTTTGAGCTGACAAGCACAGAGCACACAATGCGCGCCAATGATCGTGTTTGCAAAGAATTACATTGGTACGCGCCATGGAAAGGACTGATATTTCAATCTGAATGCCATTTTTCCTTCTCCTCGTCGCTGATGCACTCCAAGCTGGACGGTGACGTACTCGGGTCCGCAGTGTCATGTTGCTCGTGGTGACACTTGACTTCAAGAATTATTCAAGGCGCCATCTGTTATTTGTGTGATCTGTTGCTTGAATTGACGAACGGAAGTGTCGAGAAATAATAGAACACACAAACGGAATGTCTGTGTGTTTTTTGTTTTACTTTGCACCGAAGCAAGAGAGATATACTTCCGCTTCATCTCCTTGTTCTCACGGTTGTGCAGTCATTTGTGCAGGTACCAAAACTATGCCATTTTCTACTGTGTTCCAGCATGTGATCATGCTCTGTGTTCCACTTGTTCTGCCTCAGTATTCATGTAGCAAGAATTATACCACAAATCGTGTGTCCTTGTGCACAATGCGCAAAATTGTGTGCTGCGCGAAACCATACAATCGCAACAGCTCATGTGCAGCGCCGCAAAAAAGGAGAAAAAAAAGTGAGGAGAAAAAAAATTGAAGGCTGGGCCTGGGACGTATGTGTCACGCAATCCTCGAGGTTTGGTATGGGAGAACGCAGGGAAGGAATTTCGCTTGCGGAGGCTATATGGGGCGAGTGGACAGTTTCTCGCTATGCAGTGGAGCTCGCTTCCTGAAAGCATGGGTTCATGGCACTGAAATATTTCTATCTCGGCTATTAATAAGCCGAATTGAAAAATTTTTGCGGCAGAACGCTCCCTAGAGGACGCGTAGCAACTTTAAGCATATAACCAAAATTTGCTGTAGGGCCTAGTGAGGGGCCCTTTAAATTTAGCTTTGCCGCAGTGCAGGCATAACAAATGTTCAGGGTGGGGGGGTCGCTTTTACGAGAGGACGTGTTCTTTAATTTGCACACGCACATGAGCCAAGATGCCTAATAAGTTTACCGGCAGGCCTCCAGAGTCTTTATACTTCCCCTCGACTTTCTTAGCTTTATCTTACCTCTTTTCTTTTCCCTTGCTTTCCCAAAACACACATGATTTTTCTCTGCTTTACGGCGCACGGACCGTGCGCGCGAGTATAATTAAAGAATGTGTGCTAGGCTCCATTAATGATCCATGGTGTCTACCAACCGGGAAAACCAGGAATTCTCAGGGATCTTGAGTAGCCTGGAAAAACTCAGAGAAAACTCAGGGAATTTGTGCCTCTATCAGGGAAAATTAGCTGTAATGTTATTGAAAGGGTCGAAAGTCGAGGTAATGCTCGCTCGAATAACAGACAAGAATCGTAATGAATCGTCTTTGACAAGAGGAACGCGGACGCCGGCTCGAGTCGACATGACGCGCGATGGAACGGCTTTGTTGAAATCACCTGAAACACCAGAAATATCAACAAGCATTGGTGCCATTTTCGGCACAAAGCAACGCGTAGTGGACCGGCACTTCAGGACGCAATTTGGGGTGAGTTGAATGGTTTTTCGAAGCTCTACGGCTGCTCCTCCGAAGACTACGTGTGAAAGGAGTCGCTAACCCTAACCGCCGGAGCCTCGCCAGCGGCTGGGCACGTCGACGCCTGAAGCGTCATGGACAAAGAGGCAACCATGGAACCGCACGATCAAAACGGTGAGGAAGAATTCATTACTATTCCAACCGTGATACGCCACGCCAAGCCCAAGATCGTCATTCTGCGGCTGGGGACTAAAATCAACTTAACAGAAGCCATGCCCTACCATGTAAGCACTGCCATCACGGCAGCAGCTGGACTTACGACAACTGAATCTCGGGACGTCACTACCCAAGTTAGACAGCTGCAGAACCTTGTAGTTGCGGAAAGCCGGCGGGAATCTGCGACGCAGAAGCTCGCCGCACTCAAGACATTGCAGTTCGGAGGGGAACAACACGAAATAACAGCATACGAGGCGCATGAGCCGGACAACGCAAGGGGTGTAGTTAAAGGGCTCCCACTTGACATCCCGGACGACGAACTGACAACAGTCATAACGCTTGAAGATCGGGAACTTCTAGCAGCGACAAGACTGGGCCGATCAATAGCTATACTCATCACTGTCAAGGGACCAGAGCTACCCAAGAGAGCCCTACTTGGGAGATCAGTCACCAAAATACAACCATTCCGTCCCAAGGCGGTCCAGTGTTCAACATGCTTCACAATTGGGCACCGAGCCGACGTCTGCCCCAATGCGCGGAATTTTGTGCGGTGTGAACAATGCGGGCTTCAATTCCCACCGGACCAAAGACCGGACAGAACACTGCACGAGTGCGAAATGAAGTGTGCGAACTGCGGTGGGCCTCATGGGGCAAGAGATCCCGATTGTCCAAAGAAACAACAAGCAGACCGCATGGCCAGATTGGTGGCCGAAAAACGCAAGCAACACACGTCAAGGAAAGAAAACACGAGCAATCGACACCCGAAAGCATACCGCAATAAGCCACCACCTAAAAACGACACCAACTACCCAACGCTGAAGACACAGAATCGCTTCGACTGCCTAAGAGAACCAACACCTGAGAATGTGCTGAGGCGCTCAGAAAACTACGGCAGCCTACCTTACCTCAGTAGGCGACAACCACACAAGGGCACTACACCACTAACGAACAACGTCAAGAACAAGGCAAACAAAAAACCTCAACAAGGTGGTGCAGAAGTCAAAGGAGCATGGAGGCCACGGGCAGAGGTAAGTCCACCAGCTCCCACTCCTCAGGGTCGTACTGATGACAAAAACAAAACTAACCCTCCTCATAACCCCACTGAGTCGCATGCACGACAAGAATCACGGTCAGGAAAGCTGCATACAGGAACACAGCAAAACCCAACCCACGAAACAACAAATGACAGCACGCTTGCCTACATTCTCAAAGAAATAGCAGAAATTCGAAAAGAACAAGTAGATTTGAGAAAAGAAGATGCAGAACGCGACAGAATAGTAGCGGAAATGCAAAAACAACTCATTGCTATTACACAACAACTTGCCGCGCTAACGCAAAGCGTGGAAACTTTACAACGAACCTTTAGAAAACGACTCCCCGCAAGGGAGGAAGCGCACCCCTATAAACAAGGCCATTCTAGCAGTTATGGAGATTAATGACAGCAAACATAACTCGTGACACGAAATGGCTGTTACCATATTGCAATGGAATTGTAGAGGAATACGCCATAAAAAGAACTCTCTAATACAATACCTCACACACACTGCGCATAAGCCGGACATAATAACTCTTCAGGAGACCAATGCACCGATCTCCCTACTGGGTTACATGGCCTACAACAATCCAAGTATTACGCACCGGTCCCGAAGGCTAACCGATGATGATCTGATTAGTTATCCTACAATGACGGTGACACTGGTGGCGAACCAACATACGGCCTTACACGAGGACCTCAGTCATATGAACAACGGGGAAGAGGAAAGCATATTGGTTAAATGCCGCTTCTTCAAATGATACGACTTAACCATTATTAACACCTACCGTACTCCTAAAGGAGGGGCTTATCGCAAAGCATGGACGAGCTTGCTCAAAGAGCATGGCAAAAAGGACTTGCTATGGGTAGGCGACTTCAACAGCCACCATGAGGCGTGGGGCTACAATCATAGTATGCCAAATGTAAGGCAGCTCCTACGAAATGCAAGTGATGCCCACCTATCGCTTCTGAATGACATAGAAACTCCCACTCATATTGGAAATTCAGTGGAAAAAGACACAAACCCAGACCTGACCTGGGGCCGGACAGCTAAGGAAGTGGAGTGGAAAAACACCGGGGAAACGTTGGGTAGTGATCACAGCATCATAGAAATAATCATTCGCATACCACAGAAGCAATGCACGACTAAAAGAAATCGCACTACAGCCACAAATATCACAGACTGGGATGCTTTCAGGAGTCTTCTCCAAGGAGCGCGTTCTGATAACCCGGAAGAATGGGCGAAAACACTATGCACTGTGCACAAGGGCACTACCAAGACAGTGCAAAGAACTGAAGACCACCTGCAAATAGACAGACACCTACTGAATCTATGGGACAATAGGCACAAGCTACTCGGAAAATGGCGAAAGAACAAGCTGAACAAGCGCTTAAAAGCCCGTATAGATAGCATCACCAAGGAGGCGCAAGAATACGCCGACAAACTCGCAACTGACAACTGGATGCAGATATGCGAGCAAGCCGGAAACAACATGCACACAAGCCGAGCCTGGTCGCTTTTTCCGGTGCTTCTTGGGCAATCCAGGAGAAAGAACCATCTGGAGGCAATCCAACTGAGGGAGGAAATTGGAGCACACGATCTCGCAGAACAAATAGCCAACCATTTCTTCCCTTCGGCCACCTTACAGAAAGATCAGCGACAACTACCATCCACACAAGATTGCGGCGAGGTGCCTGCAGACCAGCCATTTACAATTGGAGAGCTTATAAAGCAGCCATCAATGCAAGCAAAAGACACACGGCACCAGGACCGGACAGCATCACAGACAAGGTGCTACGAAATATGCCAGACACACAACTGGAACAGCTCCTGGCTATCGTAAACCAAGCTTGGGGAAGTGGTGACATACCGGAGACCTGGAAAATGGCTACTGTGATCCCAATACCAAAGCCCAATAAGACCCCAAGCGCCATTGGCCACCTGCGACCCATTCCTTTAACATCATGTCCGGGAAAGATTATGGAACGAATGGCCCTTACGCAACTCCTATGGCGTCAGGAATGTTGCACTTCTGTCGATCCTCGAGTTATTGGTTTTCAAAAGCACATGTGCACGCAGGATGCGATGCTTGCCATACAAGAAATATGCAGAGCACAGAGCAGCAGCCAACTCAGAGCCGTAGTGGGGTTGGATATCAAGGGAGCATTTGATAACGTTACCCACCAAGCAGTACTCGAAGGACTGCAGACCATGCAACCAGGTCAAAAGCTTTACAACTACCTAAAAGGGTTTCTTACAAATCGCACGGTTACCGTGAAGGTAAACGAAGAAGAGTCCGAAAAAAGGTACCTGACAAGAGGTGTACCCTAAGGGTCGATTCTTTCACCTGCACTATTCTCGCTAGCATTAAGCAAGCTGCCAACCCTCTTGAGGCGTGTAGAAGACCTTCACTTTACAATTTATGCGGACGATATTACGCTCTGGGCCAGCAGAGGATCTCCAGCTGAAATTCAAGAGACACTGCAAACAAGTATTAATGTCACAGCGCTATAACTTCAAGAAAGGGGCCTCACCCTGTCCAGTGCCAAGTGCGAGCACATTGTGGTAACCAACCAAAGAGAACCGCAAGCAGAAGAGGAACGAAAGCTAATAACACTACAAGTGAACCAAGATATTGTCCTGAGAAAAACGCATATCAAGGTCCTGGGCTTTTGGCTGCAGGACAATGGTAAGGCGGACGTTTGGGTGCGGCAAACAATTCAGCAGCTCCATGAAGTCAAGAGTCTACTGACAAGAACAACACAAAGGGTGAGAGGTATCAAAGAGCACCAACTCAGAAGACTCACGATGGCCCTGGCTATACCTCGAATACTGTACCAATATCCATACTTACAAGTCACCAAAACACAAAAAGGCAAACTTGAAACCATGCTCCGGCAGATAACGAGAGTTATTCTAGGCACCCCTGCATATTCGCGATCCAACCGAGTCGATGAGACGGCAGTGCTGCCTAAATTGGATGAGCTGAAACAACTTCACCAAGAGGCGCAATTTAGTCGCCTGAAGCTATCTAGACAGGGACGAGCATTTTTGCGTGATCTAGGCTACGATGTCCCACAATGCCCAGACAGGGAACAACAATATCCCCCGGGGGACACGCTAGACCGTATTACCGTCGACCCAATACCTTGAAAAATGGGGGCAGACACACAACCAGAAAGACTACAAAGTCGAGCACTGCACCTCAAGGATGACACCGAAGACTGGATCCTATACACAGACGCCTCTCTAAATAATCAAGGCTTCTGTACAGGGGTGGCAACTGACTATACACCTTTATCATGGGACCTACACTGCAATATTACATCACATCAAGCGGAACTCACAGCTATCGTGGAAGCCGCGACCATGCCAAATCCACACGAACGAAATCTGCTCATTCAAACAGATAGCCAGGCTGCATGCAGGGCACTCGCAGCCAGACGCCAGCCGCAGCACTACACTCAGCATTAACAAGTGGCACATGCCACATCCTGCGCAAATCTCCCGGACCCTCCTCTGTGGTGGCCGGATCCACTGAGTCTGAATGAGCAATATGCCTTCGCGCAGGTGGAAAGGCGTGAAAAACTTGACGAGTTACTAAACAACTCCATGAAGTATCCACAAGCGGACACACACATGAAGCGGAGAGAGGCGGCACTATGGAGGCGTGCACAGACGCACTCTCTCTTGTCCCCACACTTCCAACACTACATACAAGGTTTGCCTGGTGAACCTGCTTGCATGGCATGTGGCGGCTTCCCGGATAATGCTCACATTCTGTGGGATTGTCCGGCGAGCCGTCTCGCTATTCAGGCTAGCCTTGCCGAACTCTCACCCACCCGTAGACCTACGACACTTGAGGAGTGGCTGGCGGACTCCTCCTCCGACTACGTACGTGCCATGATCGAGCTCATCACAACGCTCGGCTTGGCAGACAACTAGAACAAAGCGGGTGAACCCAGACCGGGGTTCTTGAATAAAGTTTATTCTCTCTCTCTCTCTCTCTCTGACGCCCTGTCGTTGGCTGGAGGAGTTGCCAGTGTACGATCAACAATTGACTTTCCGGATTCCCGATAATTTAGACGGCTTTTCGGCACCGCGCAGTACCCCATAGAGTCAGTGTATTTCGGACGCAAGAACTCTTCGCCGTCCGATTTTCCGGACGTATTGCCGTGACCGGAGTTCCGAAACAGCATTAATCAAAGCCACCACCGCTGCCATTTTGGTTACCTCGCCACCTCGAACCGGCGCTCTCGCACGCAGATCCGCTGGCAGCCGTAGCCCCCCACTGTGGCAGCACTAGGCCTAGCTGCTTCCACGTTCGCTGTGAAGCTTCTTGCCGTTGGGTGCCGTGTTTTTATTGAAAGAATTCGCTGCTGTAAGCAATGGTACAGACTCCACCTTTGTGGTCCTCGCGATTGGCTTAGAAGCTTGGAAAGCATGGTGCGTTGCATAATGCTGGTTTCCGAAAGTCAGCTTCGCCTCTGTACATAAATGTTACTTGGTGAAGCATACGCAAACCTATTGCAGTGAAGCATAACAAGCGTGGGAAGGGGCTATTGTCACGGGACAGTATGTATTTCTTAGTTATACACGCATTCACCCAGTATTTCCTTTCACAGTACGAGCACCGATATGCCTAGTACGTGTACTAGGCATATCGATGGGGGCAAAATGCGAAAACATCGGTGTACTTAGAATTACGTGCACGTTAAAGCACCCCAGGTGGTCCAAATGTCCGGAGTCCCCCGATACGGCGTGACTCATAATTTATCATTTGCGAGACGCATGGCGGGCGAAACGAGAGCTCGAATCGCCACAGCAGCGTCAGAAATAGCTCTGAATGACTGGCAGTATGCTTATTTGGCGTCTAAGCGCCCACACTGTGACCAGAGACGGTGCGTGCGCGCCTGTGTATTTAAGAAACGCATACTATGTCCCGCGATGGTGGTCCCTTCCTATTTTCGGCATGCTTCACCGCATAACAGCTATATTGCGGCGAAGCTGTCTAGTTAAGTTCGGATTATTCGGCCGAAGGCCAATTTTCAGATTGAAATGACGGAAGGTCGAGCCAATAATTACGTATGGGCACTGGCCGGGACTTTTGGTTGGTATCGAATTAATTGGAAAATCGAATTAACCGGAGTCGAATTAACGTAACTCTACTGTAACAAGATTCAATTGTAGACTTGATCAATAGCCAGCTTTCTCAAACTAAGATTCTATATTCACAGTGGTCTTTGAGAGAGTTTGATGTCATTGGGCACTTATGCAAAACATAAAACATGGTTGTCGTGCGACTTGCGGCCTTCACTTCCACCTTGCTGAACTTTGTGCCAACAACCTTGTTCCTGGGACACTGATTTTGGCAGTTGATCATATATAATCACAATTTAATGTGCTGAAAATTAATTTTTCTTCCTGCACAAGCAGCCAGGCATGCTGCAATGGGGTAAACTTATGATGTTCCTGTTGTATTTTCATGAGGTTGTAGTTGCCTCGATGGGGCTACTGAAACGTGGGGCCTACGGAGTAAGCCAACGGTTGAGGGCACAGAGTGCCACAGAAAAAGAGAGTACTTCCTTCAACGGGGACCAAACATAGATGGAGTTTATTCAATTGAGGGGAAAGGGAATACAGGGGTACGCTTACAATGTTGGGCACAGCGTGGTGCCAGTTGTACAAACATCTGAAACCGAAACTGAGAACACAACAGTTCCTAAAGCTCTCCCATTCTGAAGCGCAAAAAAAAAACTTTATTGTTGCAGCTACATATTTAGCCCCTATTTTGCATATTATGGTCTCGATTTAACATGTTTTTTTTTTCTTATCTCGACTTAGCCTAGACATAAGTGCCATTGTGGGAGTCCCCGAGTGACATTAGCAGGCCTAGAAATGTGATGGTCAAAATTTCGGCAACCACAGTCCCGTGTGCTTTGCTTGCAGGCTGTGCTTGAGTCAGGGCCGCAGGCTGGCGACAATGCTGTCGTGTTTGGCCACCCACTTCTGGGGCCCGAGCTACGGCTGCCGTACGAGGAGCTCCGATTGCGTATCCGCCAATTCCTCTATGAGCAGATGTCCGAAGAGCCGGGACTCACCTCCTGTCTTCTCATCCACACCTGCAATTCACCACAGTCCAAGGTGCGTGTGGACTGAAGTATCATAAAGTTCACAGATAGGATAAAGAAGGCTGACACATAGCTGACTCACAAGCGAAACCTTCATTTGAGGCAAAAGAAATATATACATACATTGGGCACATGTAGATGAAAAAAATGCACACGGCCACCAGCTGGGTCTACATAGAATCTATACACCTTTTTCTGCACCACATCTTGCATAAAATAATTTGTTTTCTTGCCTCAGTGTTGGAGCAATGCTCATACAAAGAGGTTTAAAGAGTCCTGTTTGTTAATCTTGATCAGGTCGATGCTGGTGTGGAGACGCTGTGCAAGTACCTCAACAACATAGCAGACAACCCGACGGAAGAGAAGTACCGCCGCATTCGCCTCAACAACCGGATATTCCAGGAGCGTGTGCTGCCACTTGAGGGCGCCCTCGAGTTTCTTCAGGTTGGCTATGTTTTCATGTTGAGGCACATAGTGTATGTTTATGTATTTACCTTTTATTTATGTGTAGTGTCAGCCATACCCAAGAAATTCGAACACAAATATAGGGGGCAGAAAAGCACAGCTCTTGTACAGGAATATACAGCATCTGTAAAATACCTCTTCATAGAAGCAACTCTTCACATATGTTCAGAAATTTGCCAAATGTTGCTTCTATGTCACCAGTTGTCATTGCTAGACATCATTTATGTACTGACAATTTGCTTTGACAATTCTTCAAAGGGGCCCTGAACCACTTTTTAGTGAAGTGGAGAAATGCATTCGAAGTTAAAATAGGCTATTTCAGAAGCACATTTCTTATTGCAAAACCCAGTGTCCAGTGTCCAGTACCATGCTGAATTATGGGCCCAGTGTCATGCGCTGGATGCTGGAGCGCTGGACAGGCATGGTATACTGGGAGGTGCTGAGATCTGGTGTGAAAAGCAGCTCTAGAGCATGAAATACACGGTGCCTGGTCACTGTATATATTTTTTTGAATACAGAAAGCAACAGAGAGCATTTTAGTGCAATGAAAAAAAAAACGAGATAAAAGAGTGAAAATAAAAAATGTTACCACCAGAATTCGATAGTGTGTCCAACGGATCCCAAGCCCAGTACTTTACCACTACACCACAACAGCACATGACAAGTTGTGAATAATTTGCCATATCAAGGCCCAGGCACAGATTTAGTTTCGTATAGACACGTCTCATGGTAACATGGTAGACGCACTATCGCTCCACAGCTAAAACTTGCGCCCGTATCGGAAAGGAAAAGTTGTTGTCTGTATTCAATAGTATGCATGGAAGTACCACAACACTAATTTTTTGTGAGTGGTATTTTAACTTCGAAAAACGTCCTAAATGAACCGCCGATCTAGGATGCTGTATGGGCTGTTGCTGCTGATTTTCATGGCCGTTTCTTGTTCTGTTCTTAGCGCAAGGGATATGCAGCGTTTTCTTGGTTCAGTGGTGCGTTTCAATTGACATGTGTATATAGTCACTATCTTCATCAGAGAAGCGTAGGCTGACCCGCCGTGGTTGCTTAGTGGCTATGGTGTTGGGCTGCTAAGCACGAAGTCGCAGGATCGAATCCCAGCCATGGCAACCGCGTTTTGATGAGGGCGAAATGCGAAAACACCAGTGTACTTAGATTTAGGTGCACGTTAAAGAACCCCAGGTGGTCCAAATTTCCGGAGTCCCCCACTACGGCGTGCCTCATAATCAGATTGTGGTTTCGGCACTTAAAACCCCATAATTTTTTTTAAATTTAGAAGCATAGGCTAGAGCTGGCAACCTTTGGCAACAGCACACATACGTGTGTTTATAACGCATCACATCAGCGCTCATCACTTCTTGTGCTGGCACTGCAGAAAAAAAAGATGGTTTACTTATGAACACCAATGCGAAAGCTGAAATATAGAGTGACTTATTCTTGTTAGAATTGTTGATTCCTGAGCCCAGACGGGCCGATAGCATGTAGACGGACTCAGCAGGTACCCTAGGCCTAAGCTTCAGGTGGAAGGGAACAGTCTTAATGTGGGTACTGGGCAAATGCTAAAATGTGTGTATTTGAGCCTCAGAACATTTTAACCATTATGTTTTTAGTACACTAAGGAAAGTGGAAGTGCACGAATCACCTCGGCTTTGTTATCGGTGCAATAATATCAATCAGCGGCAGGCTGGGGGTCCCTTTGTATGCGTCTGAACGACTTCTAGGTTTCATGTCGACTTCACAACACTATGACTATGGTGACAACTCGCAGGCATCCTTTGCATACAAGCTACACAAAAGAATGAGGTGCTATCTGTGTTTGCATAATTTTGTTCAAGAGTAGACTATATTCTGGAACCAGCGCGGCACAAACGCAACCAGTGCAGTTTCTAATACGTAGGAGCCAGCAAACTGCAGCAAGAACCAGCGTGTGTATAGCACAAACCAGTGCGCCTCAATGTCATGGCAGTGGGACCAGCGTCTCGTCTAGTGTGAGCCGGCTCTTACCCTGCATTCTTATTGGTGTTTCAGTGATTCCCAGCGAGCGCCAGCATCCCCAGTGCAATCCAGTATCAAAAAGCATGCTGGTTTCACACTGGAAGGCACTGGTTTTTGCAATAGGGTTGCCACATCACCTAATTCAATGCATTCAGCAGAAGCGGAGCTGCTGGCAATAAAACACACCCTTCACGGTGCTTCCGTCCCTTCTTCAATGCCTTGCACTGCAGGGTATGCCCACAATGCTTCACCTGGGGACGTATTCTGAAGCGTTCGCCGCCGCAAAAGTTTCGCCCTGGTCACGCCTCCGCCGTTGCGGCGCGCTCTGAATGGCTGCTTTGACAAAACCGGAAATTCAGGTGGCGCAAGTGAATTTCCGGTTTTGTCAAAGCAGCCATTCAGTGCGCGCCGCAACGGCGGAGGCGTGGCCAGGGCGAAACTTTCGCGGCGGCGAACGTTTCAGAATACGTCCCCTACTGAACATCATGGTGGAGAGCAGTTCAAGCTTGAATTTGGATGTTAACGTGGATCCGATTTTGGTACCTATGACGCACCATGTGTAATCCAAATGCAGTTGTCCTTAGCTAGCCGCTGTGCGCTTAGCCAGTCAACTCGTCACAGCACCCCGCGGTGGCCGCAGTATCTACGCTACACAGCAGACTGTAGCTGCATGCAACTGTAGTTGACAAACGGATAGTAACCACACACAACTTGCGCATTTTGAAGTGCTATCAATAGCTTAATACGAAACGGAGTCTGCCAAGGCATCTAGCCAGAAGCAGCCACGAGTGAGTATGCTATGGCAAGTGCGCATGTTGTCTGACCTTAAGCTTCACTTGGTTCCAGGCTAGCTGAGCATACAAAGCTATCTGGAATTAGTCGGACTCGATCGCTAGGACACCAATAAGCCGGGTGGCAAGTTTAATTTCTACGTGGGCGGCCGCGGCCCAGCGTGAGCAGACGATACTCAACATCTTCCGGAAGTACATAGTTATAATAGAAATTTGAAAGAAGATTTTCGTTTACTGCACAGCCTGTTTATTAAACTTCATCAATATACACGTAACAATAGGAGGAAGCGCACTGATTCAAACACCCACCTTGATTGATGTCAGCGCTTGGCCAATAGCAGCCACTTACGGGAATTTACTATATTACAAAATAAAGCGTCCAGAAAAAAGTGAGGAGCAGGCTTCTGTTGAAAATGCAGCATTTGAGAAAAAGGTGACCTCGCACTCCGCTTATGAGCTTTACGCGCCATGTACGAGTGCAAAATTTCGCTCGGATGTTTGAGATGTTCACAGCAGCGCATGTTATCCACAGACTGTGTTTTCACCAAGCCCGAGGGATGGTTCAGGATCCCTTCAAATCTTGTCATGTTTTGCTCAAATTGTGAGCTGTTAAAATATAAATATATAATCGTAATTTACACTACATAGTTATTACATTTCTCATTTATCCTCTGCCATAAAATCTGTTCCTACACAAACTAAGTTAGAAAACAAATCCTGAAAAAATGGATACATTGTCAGAGGATGTTGCGGACGAACGAAAATTCGGACTTTGTAGATATTCAGGGCTAGTAAATGCACCTTCAGGGCTCCCATAGAGGTAATGCATTTGAGCGACCAATTTTTCAGATGAATTTAGGCCCCAAAGTTTGATTTTTCCGGACTAAATCACTTGTTCTGAGCCATGCTACCCGATCTTAGAGGCCGCCATGTTGGATATTCCACGGGCTTGGCTTTTAGTGGTCTGCTTTCCTCCAAGATTGCAAGACTGCGAGGTGCACACTGTTCTCCAAGCAACTGTGTCTCAGAGATGTGACATCTTTAGCCGTGTTTGTGCCGCTTTGCATCTGTGTGCTCGGTGCCGACTCCTGCACCTTCGCGAGAACCAAGTGGTGCGAATAAATGTGGCTTGTTTCTTCGATCTCCATGGCGATCTCCGTTTGCGGAGGTCGCCATCACGTTGATGCTCTTGGTTACTGTATACAGAGACCACGGAAACGATGCCACTCTTGCACAAATCCAAGCAAATCTGATCGCCTCCAAGCATAGTACGAGGCAGGGCATTATTAGATATTTTTTTAAGCCTCTCTAAGCCTAATAAATTTAATTTTTATTGCATGAATTTTTCGGACTGTTCGATTTTTTAGACTAGTTTTCAGTGCTCAAGAGGTCCGGAAAATCAGTTGACGATTGTATTTGAGTGGTTGATGGCTGTGCTAGTTTGTGATCTTGTAGGAGGTTTTCTTCTTCTGTTGCTTCAACCAGTAATAATTAATGTGCAGAAAATGTAAGCTGCCTAGGTGTCTTCTGGGGCAGTTTCATTGTGCAGCAGCCATGTGCTGGAAATGTTGTTGACATTTGAGGCATGACATGCTAATTTACGCATCTGATGAAACTCGTTGAAATATTTGAAATTTTGGTGGTGTTTTGCTGCTGTCGTATCACTGAAGTATCTCAATAAAAAGTTTGAACTGAAAGAATGGCTGTCTTGAAAGGTAACATTTGCTGTTAATGTCCTTGCAGGCAGCTGGCTTTGAGCGACGACACGACGAGGAGTCGGTGTCATCTGAGGAGTGGCTCGAGTTCCCTTTGGACGGAGACATTGAGCAGCTGCGCATCTTGGCCGACGCGCTGTGCTGTGCCAAGCCCGTGAAGCCCGTTCTGGACCGGTCGCTACGCGTGCTGCTTCCCCACGAGGCAGCACAGCAGCTGGTGCTGCCCGACTCCTTCTTCAACCTCAGCCCTGATGAGGTGCTGCGCGAGCAGGAAGCCAGGTGGGTGGGAGGTGTAACTGCTGCTTGCATTGCACCTCGCAAAGGGTGAGTCCCCGAAGATCTCATGAGCCATCCAGTGTGTTGCACTCCAGCTTCTGCAGAGGATGTCCACCACTTGTCATGGTTCTTCCTGAGAACAAGGGCTGCTTGAGAGAGGCTTCTGAGAACTTCCAAGCTACTAACTGATCAGACAGTTATAGCACTGGTCTGCGGGCGATAATTTCGTTTTAGCCTTTACTGGAATTTCTAAACAGTATAGACTGTTTATAGCGTAACTCACCGGAGTCCCGTATACAGTCGCCGACCGTTTATTCGGACCCCACGGGGACTGCGGAAATGTCCGAATAAACAGGTGTCCGAAAAAGCAGATTAAGAAAAAAAAAATGAAATCCTTTATTTCCACGCACTTATTCGGGCTCGGCAGTAGGCTTGAAGAAATCGTGAGTGCGCCGTTGCACGCTGTTCCGTTTACGCGCAATCAGATAAGCCTGAATCTCGGAGAGGGTCGTACGGTCACTATAGGCGGCTGAAAGCACAGTCACTGCTTGTGCACACTCCGCATGCGACGGCAGCGTAGCACATGGTGCGTCATCTTCCGACTCGGAGTTCATCGTCCGGCGGTGCAGCAGAAACCTGACGAATGATCTCGCCGTCGTCGAGTTCTGTGCATGTCAGTACAGCAATGTCAGCACCTGTGAAACTCTCAAATGAGACGGTGTCCCGAATCGCAATGCAACCACTGCGCAGGTCTCGGCAGAACATTTTCCGCGTCAGTAGGGAGCACATCGGAAGGCGACAAATCCTAGGCCTCCCGGCACCCGCTTGCCGGCATTTCCCAGCGCAGTCTATGCGGGCACTGTCGGCGCCATTAGACACTTGACGCGATGTTTCCGTACGCCGTGTTGGTTCACCGAAACACCACCATCACCACCGTGCCGACACCAGTCGCACAAACGAAAAACGTGGCCTGCTCGCAGCGTCGTGCGCGAAACTAACAAATCAGCTGCTGGATTGTCTTGACATGGCTTACTAAGCTGAAACTGGAACTGCTATACGGCCACTCTATCGAACCAGGCAGAAACGATGATGATGAGCGGGGACTTCCAGTAGCACCACTTCGTGGGGCAGCAAGGAGGCTCCGTTCAAAACAAAAATGGCGTTCAGCAAGTCGAACTATGCGCCGGTCAGGGTCGGTGCATGATGCCCTCGATCGAGTTGGCTCAGGGAGTGTCCGAAAAATCAGACGAGAGGTTGCAAGGTGTCCGAACTTTCGGCAGTTGTTATACATTATGGTCTATGGGGAGAATGGCGGTGCCGCGAAGCTGACCGAATAATCGGGCATGTCCGAATTTTCGGAGTCCGGAAAATCGGTCGGCGACTGTATCTGCACTATAACGAAAACATTTTTCGAAGGCTCTACTCTTGAAAAACATGTATAGATAAAGCAGCCTGGCATATCTGAGAACTGAGGCACGCAACTTGGGTGTTCGCATACATTTAAGTTGACAAACGTTGAAAGGTTGATGCCTGAGTACCTGCAGTCTTCAATTGAAGCAGACAAAGTAACACTGGAGAAAAGAAAGACGTACGCACACATGCACACACACACAGACTGACAAGATTAGTGGACTAAATTTTCAGACCTGCTCGATTATTCAAAAATTCCTGCAGCACTGCCACCAACTCCACAGAAAAATATAGAATGGCGATCGAAATTACAGCTGCCGAACTGAACCGCATGCATGTGATGTTGAACATGTGTCAATCGTGAACAAAGCTGGCTGCACTCGAGTGTTGCCCTTGCCATCTATGGCCTAACTCTTACGTTGTCGAGGTGGTTCCTCCGTTTTCCATGTTCCATACCGTCATTCCGATGCTCGGTACCAAAATGTAACTTTGGTTGCCAATTGCTGATGAGGCGTGCTGGTTAGGCTTAGCGGGCGGTGGTGTCAGGCGACATGCCGCTGTGAAAAGCTCGCCCTTGATATGTTCGTACCCATAGACGATCACATAGAGATTGAGCATGCCATCACGGACACGGGCTGAACTGACAACAGCAGTGTAGCTTCGTTTTTTGGGCGATCAGCTGCAGCAACTACTGCGAATGCCTAACAAGTTTGTATGTGTGCATACTGGTAGGAACAGCAGTAGCACATATTGTCACGTGGTGATGACGTTGAAGAACACAGTAGCAAATACTGTTAAAGACAAAACTAACTTTTATTGGGCGAACCTGTGCCCACAAAAAGAGGCTACACTTATAGCACAACGATAGCGGCGAACACGGTCGGCGATCGTCGAAAATCTGATCAGCGAGTCGGCTTTTATACAGCAGTCATTGAATGTTCCAGACTAATCGTTGGGACCCGCATGCCTTCCACAAAGTTCTACAACATTCGAGTCACGCGATGAAATCAGATAACACAAGGTTCGGTGACAACAGACAGCGGATAGAAGCATCAATAACTTTCCAGAAACTTCGGATACATGCAGACGCGTCCCACGCTGTGCGATAACATTTGTTAGGTGGCGAAACGTGGTCGCCCGTTAAATATAAATACACGTGTCAATACCCCCCTCTTAAAAAGCATCGACCCGATGCTGCAAACAAACGAAAGTAATAAAAGAAAAGCACTCCTAGCAAAGAAAACAACAAAATAAGGAAGTTCGTCAGCGTCCGTAAAAGGGTTTAAGACGCACCACGTGGACCACTTCAGATCGTGCGCGGCGTCGCTGTGAATGCGAAATGCCGTCTGGCACAACCTCATAGTCCAGTGCGCCAATGCGTCAAATGACCTTGTAGGGTCCGAAATATCGTCGCAGTAGTTTTTCACTGAGTCCTCGTCAGCGTATCGGGGTCCACACCCAAACACGGTCGCCGGGCTGGTACTCGACGAAGCATCATCGGAGGTTGTAGTGTCGGCTGTCGGTCCTCTGCTGGTTCTTGATCCGCAGGCGGGCGAGCTGTCGGGCTTCTTCGGAGCGCTGGAGGTAGGTAGCGACGTCAAGTTTCTCCTCGTCAGTGACGTGCGGCAGCATCGCGTCGAGCGTCGTCGTCGGGTTCCTGCCGTAGACCAGCTTGAACGGCGTGATCTGTGTTGTTTCTTGCACCGCCGTGTTGCAAGCGAATGTTACGTACGGCAGGACGGCATCCCAGGTCTTGTGTTCGACGTCGACGTACATCGCTAGCATGTCGGCGAGGGTCTTATTCAGCCGCTCTGTAAGACCATTTGTCTGCGGGTGGTAGGCCGTTGTCCTCCTGTGCCTTGTCTGACTGTATTTCAGAATGGCTTGGGTGAGCTCCGCTGTAAAGGCCGTTCCTCTGTCGGTGATGAGGACTTCTGGGGCGCCATGTCGCAGCAGGATGTTATCGTTCACCCCCCCCCCCCTATCAGCCAACGCACCTTGTTGAGAAGCACGCTCACTACCATGCTTGTGTGTGGGATTTTCCTGTAGCAGCTGCATTACAAGCGGTATTTCATCTTGTGCTATAAGTGGTACGCGCATATACACACATTTTTATGGGAGGGTAAATGAGAGCCGGGAAAGGCTGCATTCTAGCTGATTCGGCACTAAATGCGGCTATGTTATAAGTGGTCTAAACTGTATAAGGAGGGTATCCAAACCAGAGAAAAAGAAACTCAAATGGGCACCAGCATTTCCAGGTGACACAAGGGCTATGACATACACTGCAGTGGAGTTCTCTGAATCAATTTGCAACGTAGAGTGCAATGCACAGTGAGCAGAAGCACCACTGAAAATGCACCGCATAGCAAAAAAGGATACAGTGAAAAGAAACAACAGCAGACTTGTGTGGCCTTGCAGAATCGCAGCACAATTTACAGTAAAGATGTTTTTTTCGAGCACTTTCATTAAGAATTGCAGTTGCCTAAAATTACACCACGCACTTTAACACATTGCCCGCACATGACTTCCTGTTTGAAACCTTGCCTGCATATAATGCCTTCGAGTAGTTTCTTACATTTTTTTACAAAGACTAGTTGATCCACATACGTTTCACTTCACATACTAACTTGCCATAATGCCCCCCCACCCCACCCCCATTGTTATTAAGTTTGAATGGAGTGGCAGTTACAGTTCTCCCGGGACAGTGGGCTAACTTCTGCACTGATTATAAAGCTGACTTAGAACATTTTCCTCTGTTTTCATTTATTTAGCAAATACTACCGGCCTGTATTACAGGCCTTAGGTAGGAGTGGGGTACAGAAATAATAAAAATAGAGAAATGGTACATTGCAGCAGAAGAAGCAAACAATGAGACTCGACAAGAGTCCAAAACACAGTAGAATCGAGTACAAAAGCAAAACACTTGATTCAAAACAAATTACATGTGCGCCCCGTTGTTCACTCAGGGCTTGTAGAAGCAAGTTCACCGTTTCGGAACTGACCACGTTTCCAGGCAGACCATTCCATTGAACAATGGTGCGGAGAAAAAAAATGAGTATTTAAAAACATCTGTTTTATACAGAAATGCGTTGACCTTTTTGAAATGATAGGAATGCGTAGGGCAGTGGGTAAAGGGCTCAACTAAAATGCCTTGCTCTAGTTTTATTTTATTATGATAATTTAAGTAAAATAATTTGTCATTTACAGTGACGTTGCATGTCCAGCTGTTCAAGTCCTCTGGTGTGCAGTGTGCAGTTGGGGATATATTCCAGCTGTAGCAATTAAATATAAACCTGACTGCCTTGCGTTGGACATTTTCTAGTTTCACTTTGTTACTTTCGGTCCAGGGATCCCATACTGCCGCAGCATATTCTAATAGCAGTCGTACATAGGTTTTATAAGCTAAAAGCTTTATTTCTTGAGTAGATTGTGCTAGTGTTCTCCTCAAGTAATGCAGTTGTCTTAGGGCTTTTTTTTTTTTTCAATATACGAGATATGCAGATTCCATCGAAGGTCAGGGGGTTATGTGAATTCCTAAGTATTGAAAGGTATTTACAACTAAGAGAGGTTTTTTGGCTATGCGATATGTAAAACTTAAAGGATTCTTTTTACGTGTGACATTCATTGCTATGGTCTTTTTGGAATTCAGTCATTTGCCACGTTGAGCATCAATTTTCTATAGCACACAGAAAGTTGCTCCAAGGAAGTTGGTCGTTATGACTAGAAATTTCTTGATAAATTATACAATCATATGCAAACAGTCACATTTTAACGTGTATATTTTCAGCAATGTCGTTAATGAACACTAGAAAGAAAAGGGGACCTAGGACAGAGCCCTGCGGAATACCGGAATACACAGGGATCGCATCAGAAAGAACACCATCGACAACTACACTTTGACGTCTGTGTGAAAGATAGGCTTCAATCCACGAGAGTAGGCAGTCGTGTTTTAATATGGGTTTTAGTTTCAGCAATAATTTGTGATGTGATACGCGGTCAAACGCCTTCTCAAAGTCATGAAAAATGATATCGACTTGACTTTGCCTATCTAATGCTGCTGCTAAGTCGTGAACAGTTGCAATCAGTTGCACAATAGTTGAATTCGATGAACTCGGGGTCCAATTGATTTCCAATTCCCACGTAGGCAGTCATGCTTGTCAAGCTTGTGTAGGGTTACTGCGCGATTTCTGCCGTTGAGCCAGCTTGACGACTCTGCGACAGAACCCGTGCTGTTGGTTATGAGTAATGTGATTCTCCTCAAGAAAATTGGTTATGTGTTTACAGATGATGTGTTCTAGCAATTTTACGGAAGCGCACAAAAAAGAAATAGGCCTGTAGGAAGAAGGTGCTGATGGGCTTCATTCTTTAGGAATCGGAGTGCGTTTTGCGAATTTCCAATCTGTTGGCAACTCTGAGCGTTTTAGTGATGTCTTAAAAACTAAGGTTAAGTACTTCGCACACCACTAAGCATGCCAGACTAGAAAGGTGTTGGGTATTTTATCGATACCTGGTGACTTCTTGGTGTCTAAATTGAGCAGAAAAACTAACATGCCTTCCTCAGTTACACAAATGTCATTGACTGGAGGTAAATCATCAATGGAAGAGGACTGCGGTGTGAAACCATCATCATGTGTGAATACCGAACTGAAGTACTGGTGAGCGCCTGTGCAATTTCTAACTTGTCGTGCGTAGTCGCGCGCTATCTGTAGAGAGGCCAAGGACCGATTTCTTGCATGGTGCAAGATATTGCTAGAACTTACTTGTAGATAAGAAAGTTTTCCACACATACAGATTGGAAATAGCGTTTAGCCTTACTGATAGCATTCCGCATACAACTGGCATAGTCCGGAAATCTTATCAGCTGTAGTCGATGAAAGACGTTTTGTATAGTGACGTCTTGCTTTCTTCAGTTTACGCCCCAGACGTGCAATGTCTTTTGTCATCCATGGATTGCTGCTGCGCACTATTTTCCGTGTTCTTGGCACAAAATCACTTTTGCATCGGTGAACTAAGTTTTTGAAGAAGGCCCACGTGTGCTCAACAGGAAAACTCTGCGATTCATACAAACAAGAAAAAGAAAAACTGTGTAGTTTACCAAAATATCGACGTCACTTGCACGTGAGAACAAGGGAATAACTGTCTCTTTCTTCTGAAGCTTTGGTGTAGGGTGCAGTTCCAAGGTTAGGTTTAGCATTTTGTGGTCTGATATTCCTTCTAAGACATCCGCATGGGGGCTTACGGCATAGCAGGTTGATGGTAACAAGGAAGAGGTCCAGAGTTTACTGTGAGCAATTTTGTACCCGGGTGGGCTCTGTGACTAGCTAAGTCAGATTATGCAAGAGCACCACGTCGGGGAATGATTGACAGGCACTAGTGAAAGCCTCTGGAGTATCGGTTAACTAATTTATTGACGGAAAGTTGAAATCCCTTGTCAA
Organism: Dermacentor variabilis; assembly: GCF_050947875.1. NCBI lineage: Eukaryota > Metazoa > Arthropoda > Arachnida > Ixodida > Ixodidae > Dermacentor > Dermacentor variabilis. Next base: position 46,233,456 of record NC_134573.1, on the reverse strand, counting down.
CAACAAGTTAGCAGAACAGATTTCATTTTGGCATAGGAGTTCATTAAGCTTTTCTATGAATGTATTATTAGAATTCAGAGGCCGATGAAATCCCCCAATGATTAAATGAAATTTCTCAGGGAATACTTTGACTACCTTCTAGCCCATCAATGCTTGGTAATCTGACACTTGCAGAGATTCTTTGTATATTATTGCAATGCCACCACTGCGACAATTTCTGTCACTCCGGAAAATATTATAACTACACGGTGTTACTTCACTGTCATAAATATCTGGACATAGCCATGCTTCCGTCACTACTCCAATGTGAAAAAATGTGTTATCCAATATGTTGCTGCATTTTCATAGCCTCTATACTGGATGGCATCAGAATATTTTAGGCCAACTAATGACAAATTTTAAAGCCATTGCCTGCATCCCCACCCTGTTACTTTCTCAGCCACAGTGTGCTGTTTCTTTATTTAGAGCATTGTTTGGTCATGCATTTTGGTCAGCACCGCAATCGTCGCATACAAATGCACAGTCGCATGGTTATTTTTATACTTCATAGACTTTCTTTATGAGGTGCAAAAAAAAATGATTGCTCATTAAAGAGAACGTGAAATACTGCTGTATTACACATCTCTGGGAACGCTTTACAACCTTGTCATTGGATGTTTCTTGGTCAGTATTTTACTTCCAAAGTTACCAAAATGTTGGCAACATTGTAGCTGAAATCCAAGGGAGAGAGATCTGTGGTGCCCTGCTGAGCAGCACAATGTGTCGAGGCATGCTGCTTGTACGGCTCATAATACTGCTGACAGAGTTGTATGACCTCAGCAATCATCCAGGGACTCTTGGCAACAAGTATTTGGAAGGCATGGTTATCGATGCCTTTCGTGACGTGCTTGATCTTGTCAGCTTCGTCTATAGATAAGTTGATGCACTTGCGGAGCGAGAGCACGTCTTCAGTGTAACTTGTGAAGTTCTTGTCCTTGCATTGAACTCGACCACGCAAACACTGCTCGGCTCAAAGCTGGCAAACGGCGGGGCAGCCGAAGGCCTCTGTCAATGTTGTCGTGAAAGCCGACCAGGTGGTAAGATCAGATTCACGATTGCAAAACCATAGGCTTGCTACATCTATCAAGTAAAAGATCACACTAGTGAGCCTGGCACGGTCGTCCAACTTATTATAGGCACTTACACGGTCATATTTGGCAAGCCAGTCTTCCACGTCATGGCCGTCTATACGGCTATTCCACTAAATATAGCAAGATCGCATTGCCGGATGATGCCAGGGCAGACGACGGTATGGGAGCAGTAGCCTGGGACGGTCCTGGATCATCCACGTCATTAGCTGGTGGTAGCGTCCTGCTTTGGAGTTCCAGAATGTGGAAGAGGAACCCAGTACCTCCACAAAGTACAGAGGGTGTTTGCTTGACAGCATTAGTAGCATTGCAGCGGTAGGCCGAAACAAGTCAGTCGGTGCTGTGGAGAAGCGGGCAACCAAGCACATCTAGTCATATTCTTCTTTCACCAGCACCATTCCCAGTGCCTTCAGTACACCGTATTTTCCTGCATGTAATCCACCACTGCGCATAACTTACACTCCCAATTGCAGCAGCCCAAAAGGAAAAAAAATCTGTGCATACAACCTATGTAAATAATTGCACATGACAACGCTGCAATCCTTGCATATAGTGTCCGTTCGCAGATGCACGACTCGTCCACGGTACCTTCGGCCAGCAGCTTTTCCCCCCAATCCCCCTTCTTCGGCGATGCTGATAAAGCTGGATTCAAACGACGGATGTGATATGTCACGTGACATGTGACGTGATTCGGGTCACTTCACAGCTAGCATTTGCACAACAAAGGATGACAGTATGGACGGAGCAGCCCTCACATGGACAACAGTAATGAAGCAAAGGCTACCGACATGTATCGCAAAGCGCTTTGCCCAGACCAAGAAAGCACAGGGGGCACGGGTGTCGTACGTATGATCACATGATCCGCAATCCGCAAGCAGAAATTGCAATTTGGTCCATTGTATGAAAGCTTTATCATCAGCTTATGCTGTGTTAGGATGACAAGTTCTAGTTCTGAGTTCCAAATTCTAGTTTGCTTGTGCCGCGTGCACTAAATACTAAACGCAAAATGGTGATCTGTAAAGAATGGGTGACTGTGGAGAGGAGAGGGGAGCTTCAAAGCGCAAGGGTGGGGAGAGGGCGGGGTTCTCTGGGAGATAACGAAACTAAATGGCGGAGAACCTGGCCTTAAGGGGAGACACGGGTCTTGAAATGACAAAAAATCCATAAAAGTCGGTTTTCTGAAACGTGCATTTGATTTTCTGAAAAGTGCTCCTCGCAAAAACATTTGTTAAATATTTGTACTAGAGATTTGAAAATCCACCCGCTTTAAGAGGTTTACAAGCAGATTTCAAATATGTCATTAGTTTCTGTGTAGCCAATATAGTTCTTGAGTTACGTCGTACACAATGGCAAAATACAGCGATATTGTGGGCACTTTATCGTGTAATAAATATTCATGAAAATATTTGTGCTGTAGTTATATAGTTCTTTGTAGACCGTAAACTGCCAATATCTATTCAAACAGCATCTACAAATACTGCAGCTATGTAAAAAAAAATTAGGACACTTCAACTAATTTTTTTCACAACCACATGAAACTAACCTTGTACATTTGTAATTGTCTTATACTAATGAAATTTGGCATACATACTCTTGAAGACATGTACAGTGCTGATACCTACTTGAAATTGCAATATCTCCCAGCAGTAGTTGCAAAAATGCAAGGTTACGTTTCAGGGAATCGAGAAAAAAGTTTAGTTGAAATGCTCCAATATTTTTGCATGGTTCCAGTAATTGTACACATTGTTTGGTTAAGTATTGGCACTTTGTGATCTACAAAGAGCTAAACAAGCTACTGCATGATGCTTTTTGTGAAAATTTAGTATATAAAAAAGCGTGCCGACAAAGATGACTATATTCTGCCATTGTGTATCACATAACTTTAACAGCTACACAAAAGGTAATGACATATTTGAAATCTGCATAGAAAACTGACTGGCTCAATTTTAAAACCTCTAGTAGAAGTTAAAAAAAAAAAAATTTCGAGGAGCGTCTCCCCTTAAGGTGTGGCTTCATAGCAGCATGCGCTTTGCTGCCGTGAAGCCCCATTTAAAGATTAAATTTGCATTTAACTCTCACCCCGACATTACTGTTAAAATTTTTGCATTTTTGTTGCAGCTTATACGTGCAAAAATGTAGTGACTGACAGTTTTCATAAAAACGTGCTAAAGACGAAGACGAAAGGAACGTATACGACAGAACGGTACTGGAAATGCTGGGAATGGCACTCGCCCTGTCATATGCATTCTTTTTGTCTTCGTCTTTAGCACTTTTTTATGAAAACTGTCAAGATAAGCCAACTCGTCCAAACCTAGGTATTGGTGGTAACTGAATAATCTTGACTGATTGTGCAATTAAACGCAATGCATAAAATTCTGCTTGCTCTGTAGACTGGTGAACAAGATGTTTATAGGAAGGTCTCCCTATAGTACACATGAATATTTTTAAACCTCAGCTAATGTTAGCTGGGATACCCTGCATATGTGTACCACTGCAGGAGAACTTTTCACTGTCAGCAACATGAAATGCTTATGAGTGTATTACATTTGAGCCCGCTTATATCACAACTCAAGTTCCAAGAAAATTCCCATTATTATAATCCATAATTGTTCTGACTGCATTGCACAAAAAAAAATATAGGGGACAAACATTTTATTCAGCCAGAAAGAAGCACAGTCGAACCCACTAACAGCATTAGCAGCTTTAACAATACTCGAATGTAATAATGAGTAGCTATTGCACTGCGAACTTTTGTGTGTGTTCCATGGTAAAATAAACCGCTTACTACAGTGTTCCTGTGCCGCATTATAGGCTATAACAATCAAATCCGGCTACTGGTTGTCTGCAGCAAAAGGAAAAGGAACACAAAATACAGGAAAGGCACGAAAACTCAAGCGACTTTGCCACACCCACTTTTGAGCCTTTATGCATGCCTTCGTTACCCCTTTTCGACATCGGCGAGAGGGTGGAAGGCAGGTGGGAGAGGGGCACGCAAGGCCAGGAATGCAATGCAGTGAAGCTGTGCGGTGCAGGGTGCATGGCATAAAGGTGAGTGTGACAAAGGGGCTCACATTTTTATTCTTTAATTTTCGTTTTTTCCATTTTCGGCATACACATCCAATAGCCTGATTCAACTGTTATACCTACTACACGACATAGGAGCGTTGTAGTAAGCGGTTTATTTCACCGTAGAACGGATACAAAAGATGATGGTGTGTCGGCTGCTCTATGTTATATCCAATGTATATGTTGTTGAAACCAGTGTCGTTATAAGCAGGCTCAACTGTACCAACATGCCTGCACCCCACTGAAAACCACACTAATAGTGCTGCCACATTAAAGAGTCTGCAAGCTCGTGTACCTGTACAAACCAGCTGCAAGTGCAGGAAATGCATGGGTGAAAAGCTTCAGCGAACATGGCTAGCGTGAACTGCAAGATTATTTTTTTCTTTTCGGTTTCATTCCAGAGTGAAAAGAAAATGCGTTATGTTCCAGTTCAGTTCTAGTTCACACAAAAATGTTTTTTTTTTTTTCGGTTTTTGGTTTTTGCTTCAGTTCCTGTTCGATACCCTGTTACCCATAACCTTTGCTAATTTAAACTGATTATAAACAAGGTACCTAGGTGAGTTCACCAAACATACTGAGAAAACTTACTACGAACCTTTTGCTATGCATGAAAATACAGAAACTGTTAGAGGGTTTAGTAATTGTTTGCAGTGCTCCTAATTAAACCAAAAACATTAAAATTTTGCTACACACAAAACACTTAAAATTCTCCCGTTTCTTATTAGATATGAACTTGGTATAGAGTTCCCTCAGGCCACTGGGACGTAGCATAATATAGCAATATTAGTGCTTTTGAGCTCTTGCTAAATAAATTTTTACAAAAGCTCTATTTAATCCACATGCATTTAATCTATTGTACTGATTTGCCATAGCGGTCCCCCCATTTTTGCTAAGTTTGATCTTGGTGGAATTAGTAGTTCTGCAAGGGAAGTGGGCTAAATAATGTTACGCTGCTCGTTAAGCGCACTCATAATGCTCTAGAGCTCTTGCAAACATAATTTATTGCAAAGGCCACAATTAACCCCTGCACTTCGAACACTGTGAACACATCACCGATAAACCTTATATTTCCCTATATTCCTTATCACCCTTATATCACCCTTATATTCAGCAAATAAATACAAGGTGCCTCGTTTAGTTTACTGAAGACATTAGGCAAACCAACTATGAACATTGTATGCAGTGCTTGAAAATAGGGGGAAAAAAACCAAGGGTTCTGTAATCACTTGCAGCACTTCTAAGTCAAAATTTTTTAACTTTAGCCACATATTACATATAACATGCGCTCCATTTTCACAAATAGTAAACTCTGTGACGTAGAGTTCTCTCAAGTGATTGGGAAACCTAGCTGATCACAGCTGTATGATGCCTTTAAACACTGGCTTAGATTTTTTTTTTTTCGCAAATGTTATAATGAACTGACATTCCCAACACTTTGAGCACGCATCATACATAACACACTCCCAATTTTCTAAAAATGTCAGCTTTGTTGCACATTGAATTCTTTAAGGACACTGGGTAAACTTCCTGCACAGTTTGTAACATACACTTGTAAAGCTCTGGAACACTTGTTAAGCAATCTTCTTCTATCATTCTTCTACGATGGATTTTAATGTTCATAGTATACGTCATTAGTCATCGCCATAATTTTATAGCACGTAGATTTTACACACTTTACAGCAACTATTTTAGGCCAATTTACAGCCAAGTCGCATCTTCCATAATACATCGTTAACACTACCACTTGTCATGGCGCTCTTTGGCCAAACCTGGCCCTAGCGCCACAAAACACCACACATCATCATCATCATCAAGCAATCTTCTACAAAAGGTGTAATGAACCTACACACTTCCCTTTCAGTACCTTTGAGGCATAACATGGCACCCATCCTATGTATAGCATTGCTCAATACCACCACCTTTGACTCTCCCTAAGGCAGTTGGCAGACTTTGTAAGCTGTTCATATAATGCCTCCAAACAGGCAGAAAACGACTGTTTTGCCATTTTCATTTAGCCCCTAATTGAACCACACATTTCTCGAGCTCTTCTACAGTACCTGAAAGCAACAGACTTGAGTGCCAGACTTTAGATACGCTTCACCTGGCTTAGTGCATTTGAAAGTGCAGTCAAGACATGTCTTCTCTCTCTTTCACTCCCCCTTCCCACGTGTAGAGTAGCAAACTGGACAAAGTTCAAGGCACTGGCCTTCACTCTAGGGAGGATAGCTTGTCTCCTAACACCATCATTTTGCTGCATTCTATTTGCTTCCATCTCTGCTGCTCCCTTGAGCATACTTTCCAACTTACAGACTGTAACCAAAATTTTCAATAGTGCCTGGTCAGGGGTCCTTTAAATTGCAACCTGCAGCAGTGGCTGTTACATTCTTCTGTTGGGCACAAGGTCGCAGGTTTCATTCCCAGCTGTACTAGCCACATTCTGATGGAAATGTCATGTGAAAATACTCGTGCACCCTTATTTCGTTGCAAGTTCAAAAATGCAGATGTAGTGAAAAATTAATCCAGGGTCCTCCACTGTTGCAGAGTTTATCTGTTTTCATCATCAAGTGTTTTCGTGTGACTGGCATAGCAACGAGCTCACGTCAACCACCTAGTGATCAAGTGCTCCCTTCTGTGCTTTCTTTTTTGTTGTTGTTGTAGTTTACCTTAAAGGTGCCTTGGTTGGCATTCCAATCTAGAGCACAAGGTTGCGGGTTCTACTCCCAGCCACAACCACTGTATTGTGATCGGAGGAGAATGCAACAAAGAAATGCTTGTGCACTTTCAGCCGCTGCCTGGCCAGAATTATTTCGTAGCCCACAACCTTGGTGCATCTGGAAGTCCCAGCGTTCCTTTTGCTTATTAGACCTTGTGATTGAATGAATCAACTCGGTCAGTAAGTCTGCTGTTTCCGTTGCAGGCGTCGTGAGGTGGAGCTGCAGACAGCGCTGCGGACCAAGGCCATGCGCGAGCGTGACGAGAGGCGTGAGCAGATGATGTACCGCTACACGCTCATTCGGATCCGGCTGCCCTCTGGCCTTTTGCTGCAGGTGAGTGCTTGCCATGGATGGTGTGCGAGACACACTTGACATCTAGTAGTGCCTCTGACACTCGCAATGTCATATCAGCGTCCTATGGCGATATTGTGGATGTCAACAAATGTTTGCACGTTGGCGTTCTCGGTCAGTCGCAGAGAGGGCAGCCCTGTTAGCCAGTCAGAGCTGATGATACGATGATTTCACCAAGATGGCGGTATGTGGCGGTGTCCTGAAGGGTAGCACCACTGGTTGGTAAGCTGATGCCAGTGGGTGTTGTAAAGTTTGCTCTCAGCTGTCTGTGCTGCCTGTCTCATACAGCTCATTAGAACAAACTTGGCTTTTCTTTTGTGTGTGTGTGTGCATTTGGCTCGTCTGAGGTAAGGATGACTGCCAAGATTGCAGCATACAAAAGTGTAGCTTCTGAGATTATGCCCCAGTACGCTGTTGCAACAGCAAAACATCACAATCTTGGAGGCCATGAAAAGTAATGCACACTGTGGTCTTTTTCGTGGTGTTAAGAAGAAGGCCATTCTATAAGTAAAAGTGTAATACTTGTGGATTGCTTTTTCAACCTATATTACTCCCACAAGCTGGCCATAGCGTGAGTGAAGTGACATTCCTACTGCTTTCTCTTCTTTTGATGTCAAACACCTGTATTCACAAATGGGCCTCAGCTTGAAGCGCTTCCTTCAATTAGCCTGTGCAATGACATCTCATTACTGTGAACTTCATATTACTACAATATTATCATACCCGAGAGACAAGCCGCCGCGAGAGCGACGATGAAGTGGGTCTGTGCCCTTGGCGCGAGAAAATGTCGGCATGGCACTCTGGCTACAGTCCAGTGTAAATAGTTGTAAATAGCCTCTTCCATCTGTATGTTTCTACACGTAACATTCTGGTGGAGGTGAGCGATCCCTGTCCTCGCCACGGAACTCCGGAGTGGTCGGTACATCGAGCTTGTCACCATGCCTCCCGGTGACGAGACCACCTCTGCAACGGCTTCGGCTTGTCCGACTGCTCCCGTTGTCATGGTTGCCCAACATCGCGACCCTGGTGTGTTCTCTGGCTTGGAGGGACAGGACGTTGACGAATGGATCAAGCTATATGAACATGCCAGCGCTAATAACAGGTGGGACCCAACGATCATGCTCGCCAATGTCATCTTTTATCTTGGCGGCACCCCACGCGTGTGGCACCAGACGCATGACGACGAGATAACCAGTTGGGACAATTTCAGAGAAAAGCTCAGGGAACTGTTCGGCGACCCCATTGGCCGCAAGGTTGCCGCGAGAAAGGCTCTTGCATCTCGTGTTCAGACATCTACAGAGCCGTACGTTTCATACATCCTCGACGTCTTGGCTCTATCCCCAAAAGCTGACGACACAATGTCTGAAGCTGATAAAGTGTCACATGTCCTAAAAGGCATCGCCGACGACGCTTTCAATTTGCTTGTTTTCGGCAACGTCTCGACACTCGACGCCATCATTAAAGAATGCTGTCGCCTTGAACAGGCTAAGAGCCGCCATATCACACACCACATCACGCAGTTACCCAACACTGCTGCTACGTCGACATGTGAGGGTCGACCACGTCAGGCTACCACCTGTGACATCACCCGTATTGTTCACCGCGAGCTCAAGGCCGCCTGTCCGCCAGCTTTCGCCGCAACACCTCCCGATCCGCCAGCAACCACGATTGCGATGATTCAGGCCGTAGTCAGACAGGAATTTGAGAACATGGGTCTGAACTCCGTGTGTACAACGTCTCAACCCAACGCTCCCCAGTTCTCTACCGGCCCTCCTCGTCCCCGACAGTCCTTTTCTGCCATATCTCACCGCAACCCGTCTGAATAGCATACCCCTGATGACAGGCCGATCTGCTTCCACTGCTGTCGCATCGGCCACGTCGCTCGCCACTGCCGCAACCGATGGCCACCACCTCCTCGGACATATGCCGCTACTTATTCCCGCACTTTTGAACCTTCTGTTCTCTATGCCACCCGCCATGAACCCACTGTTGCTGATGCCCCTGCTCCGAACCTTCGCTACAGTCGCTCGCCCTCACCTCGACGCCATCAGTCTCGTTCGCCCCTACCCCGCCGCTTCTCTTCGCCGCCTATCGCCTCCCGGACCCAGCCGGAAAACTAGGTATTGCAGCTTCTGGAGGTGAAGCTGCGTTGTCGACCCTGCCCTCCAATCCTCTGCTCACGTTACCAACGAACCAAAACCTTCTTGACGTTGACGTTGACAGCTATCCTGTCACTGCACTCATCGATACAGGCGCACATCTTTTTATTATGAGTGCTGCGTTCCGACGACGACTCAAAAAGCTCCTCACCCCAGCGTCAGCACGCGTCGTCCGCGTTGCGGATGGCGGTACTGTGCCTTTTATCGGCATGTGTACGGCACGAGTCAGCATTGCCGGCTGCCACACCCCTGTCCTCTTCACCGTGATTGCTCAATGCCCCCACGACCTAATTCTCGCCCTCGACTTTCTCTCCGCGCATTCTGCCCTTATTGACTGCTCTGCCAGTACCCTCCGCCTTGAGTTGCCAATTCTCGCAGAACCTTCTGACGCACCCCAGTGCCGCCTACGCCCCACTGACTTTATTCGCCTGCCGCCAAAATCAATAGCCTATATTGAACTCCTGTCTTCCCCACCAGTCCCTGATGGCGAGTACCTCGTCACGCCTCTGCCCGACATTCCACTACAGTACGACATTACCGTGCCTCACAGTATAGTTACTATTACTGCGAACTGCACTCGCATACCTATCTTTAACTTTGGATTGGCAAAGCAAATTCTACCGCAAGGTATTTGCCTTGCCAACGTTGATTGTCTCGGCGACCATCACGTGGCAGCGTTATCAACCGATGCTTCTTGCGAGCTTAGCAGGCCCATCGTGCCAGCCTCGGCTACCAATCCCAAGATACAAAAAATGGTTGCGACGGACCTGTCTTCTGCGCAGGCTGAAGACCTTTACCAAGTATTATCATCCTACAGAGATATTTTCGACTTCGACGATCGCCCTTTAGGCCAGACGCTCGCGGTCAAGCATCGGATTCTTACTGGCGATGCTACTCCTATTTACCGACGACCGTATCGAGTTTCTGCGTCGGAACGCCAAGTAATTCAAAGCAAAGTCAACAAAATGTTAGACTAAAACATCATTGAGCCTTCTTCGAGTCCCTGGGCGTGACCTGTAGTGTTGGTTAAGAAGAAGGGTGGCACGTGGCGCTTCTGTGCAGACTACCGCCACCTGAACAACATTACTAAGAAGGACGTCTACCCGCTCCCACGTATAGACGACGCCCTTGACTGCCTCCACGGTTCCGGCTATTTCTGTTCTATCGATCTTCGTTCTGGATACTCGCAGATTGCTGTTGACGATATGGGCAGAGAAAAAACCACGTTCATCACACCTGATGGCCTATACCAATTTAAAGTAATGCCGTTTGGATTATGCAACGCCCCTGCCACCTTTGAGCGTATGATGGACTCCTTGCTCCGCAGTTTCAAATGGTCCACATGTCTCTGCTACCTTGACGACGTTATCATCTTCTCGCCCACGTTTGACACACACCTTGAGCGCCTAACAGCTATACTTGATGTATTTTGAAAGGTGAAGCTGCAACATAACTCGTCGAAATGTCGTTTCAGCCACCGCCAAATCACTGTTCTGGGCCACCTCGTTGATGCATCAGAAGTACAGCCTGATCCCGACAAAACTCGCGCTGCCCGAGACTTTCCGGTTCCGAAGACAGCCGCAGACGTTCGAAGTTTTGTCGGCCTATGCTCGTACTTTCGTCGTTTTGTTCAAGATTTTGTGGCAATTGCTAGACCCCTCACTAATCTTTTGAAGAAAGGCGTACAATTTTCGTGGGGTACTGCAGAAGCCGCCGCCTTCTCTCGTCTCGTCACTCTTCTCTCCTCGCCACCCATTCTCGCCCACTTCGACCCTGATGCCCCTACAGAATTACGTACAGATGCCAGTGGTCATGGTGTAGGTGCCGTCTTACCCCAGCGTCAGTGTGGCCAGCATCGCGTTATTGCTTATGCAAGTCGCCTCCTCACACCATCGGAGCACAACTATTCCATTACGGAACGAGAATGCCTTGCTGTAGTCTGGGCGGTTGTGAAGTTCCGTCCTTACCTCTACGGTCGCCTTTTTTCTGTAGTCACTGACCATCATGCTCTCTGCTGGCTCTCATCCCTAAAAGATCCTACAGGCCGGCTTGGTCGATGGGCTTTGAGACTACAAGAATTTTCGTATTTTGTGGTCTAAAAGTTTTGCCGCCTGCACCAAGACGCTGACAGCCTGTCGCGTTACCCTGTTGACGACCCTGACTCCTCCAATATTACCAGTGCTGCTTGTGTATTCTCTGTGTCGCAGCTGCTTCATTTCGCCGACGAGCAACGTCGTGACGCCAAGATCAGAGGACTCATCGACCGTTTTGAACACTCTCCGGCCGACGCCACTCTACGCCTCTTCGTCCTCCGTGACGGTACTCTGTACTGCCGTAACCTTCATCTGGACAGCTCTGAGTTCCTACTTGTCATACCTAAACACCTCCGCTCAACCGTTCTAGAAGAGCTCCACAACGTACCAACGGCAGGACACCTCGGCGTATCTCGAACCTATGACCGTGTACGTCGCCCTTTTTTCTGGCCGGGCCTTGCCCGTTCCGTAAGGCGTTACGTCGCCACTTGTGAACTTTGTCAACGACGCAAGAAGCCTTCCCAGCCCCGCACTGGTTACCTGCAGCCGCTCGACATCCCTGCCGAGCCCTTCCATCGTGTTGGCTTAAACCTTCTCAGCCCATTTCCGAAATCAACATCAGGAAACAAGTGGGTTGCAGTCGCGGCTGACTATGTGACCCGCTACGCCGTAACCTGCGCTCTTCCGACCACTTGCGCAACTGACGTTGCGGACTTCCTTCTACATGATATCATTTTGATGCATGGTGCTCCACGTCAACTGCTAACAGACCGTGGCCGTAGGTTTTTGGCGAAATTCATTTACGACATCATGCGGGCCTGCTCCATTCAGCATAAGTTTACTACCTCCTACCACCCTCAAACGAACGGCCTCACTGAGCGTTTGAACCGCACCCTTACAGACATGCTATCCAAATACGTTTCAGACGACCACCATGACTGGGACCTGGCTCTACCCTACATTACCTTTGCATACAACTCTTCCCATCTCGAAACTGCCAGCTTTTCCCCGTTTTACCTCTTGTATGGCTGCGAACCGACGCTACTACTAGACACCGTGCTTCCATCAACCACAGCTTCAACTAGAGCTTATGCCCTAGATGCAGTCGCCCGTGCTGACCATGCTTGTCAACTTGCGTGCGTTCGTCTACAAGTCTCTCAAGACAAACAGAAACAACGCTACGACCTCCGTCACTGTGATGTCCATTTTGTGCCCGGCGCCCTCATGTTGCTTTGGTCACCATCGCGTAAAGTCGGCCTTTGTGAGAAACTGCTTTCCTGTTATACCGACCCATATCGCGTGCTCCGCTTAGTGACCGATGTCACCTATGAAATTGTTCTAGCCTCACCCACTACGTCCTCCGGTGTGACAACCAGTGACATTGTCCACGTCACCCGGCTCAAGCCCTACAACTCTCCACGTGCCTTGGATATTTAAAAGCACCGTGACAGCGCTTTTGCCGCCGGGGGGTAGTATTACGATATTATTGGTAGATACCCGAAAGACGAGCCGCCGCGAGAACGACGACGAAGTGGGCCTGTGCCCTTGGCGCGAGAAAATGTCGGCCTGGCGCTCTGGCTCCAGTCCAGTGTAAATAGCTTGTAAATAGCCTCTTCCATCTGTATCTTTCTACACGTAACAATATTAATGAGCTTTTCTTTTCTCCAGCTTAATGAAGATTTGAATAGTTCCCAGCTAAAAGCCTGCTGCTTAATGTAAAAGTACCCAGTAATATAAATTTCGAAGCACTACTTATTTGAAAAAGAATTAACAATTTTAAGCTTTCTCCGTGTCAGTCGCACCACAAAATAACCCATTTATGGCTGCTGCCGCTGCAACCACGATCAGTTGCTGCTGCTGCTTGTTGTCGTCGTCATCCTCCTCCTGGACGGTTCTGATTGCAAATTGGTGCCAGCCCTGCTGCCATCACTCGCAGTAATCTTGGCTCGCAGAAGTAGGAACCACCTGCAGAAATGCAAATTGGCACTGCGAAGATAGTGAGATTGCACTCATTGCATCATTCACAATCGTGGTAATCTTGAAGGATTGAATAAAAAACATCTGCAGCAACAGACAGGTTTAAAGTTCAACCTAAACCTAACATTAATTAGCCCAAGGATAATAGTAAAATTTGTGGATGCTTCAGGGCTTTGGTAATGTTTGGTAACAACACGCTGTGCTGCAGCATGTGCCGATCGTAGATATATGAACAACCACTTGCGTTATCAGCGAGCTTGTGCATAGGTCTGAAGAAATGCACCACTGCCAGGTTCATGGGCGATAGTCGGTGGGTGCTCGAGAATCTTTGTCATGATTGCTGTTTAACTGCAGCATCACATTTCATCCTGGTAAGAGCAGGATGTATATGGAACATGTAGATCAGTGCTGCTGTTTGCCCATGCCATATCGGAGCAGCTTTTGGAGCAGCCAAAAATGCATTTCGGAGCAGTAAAACGGAATTTTGGAGCAGGTTTATGAAAGCAAGTGCAAACTCTATATTATAAGGTCCTCTAAAGTTCAAGTACCAGTAATATTGATAAACCTAATGCCAGCTACACAAATAGCTGCTTGCATGGGTCATTATGCAAAATTATGTTTTTAATATTGTTGCGTTAAGTGGAAGTTATTGTTAAGTGGAAGTCTCTGTGTTGGTGATCGTACAAGTGCTGTTGCTTCCCTTGAGAGGTGAGGAGATGAGCGCGAGTAATTAAGCGTGCTTGGGCTGCCCTGGTGATGGCGTCAAGTGCATACTCGCTGTTCTCTGCTGCGGTGGATGGAAGAAATGCATCCACTGGCAATGTGGGTTCTCGGCCAAACAACAGAAAGAACGGGGAATAACCAGCAGTATCATGACGCGAAGAATTATATGCAAAAGTGACGTAGGGTAGGGCAAGGTTTCCAATTAGTATGGTCAGACGAGACATACTTTGCAAGCATGTCTGTTAGGGTATGATTCAGACGCTCCGTGAGACCATTAGTCTGTGGATGGTAAGCCATAGTCAGCTTGTGCTTGGTCGAGCAGGACTGCAGGATGTTGGCAATGACTTTCGAAAGAAATGTCCGACCATGGTCAGTGAGAAGTTGGTGTGGAGTACCATGCTCCAGAATCACATTGTGTAAAATAAAATCTGCAACATCTATGGTGCAGCTCGGAAGAGCTCTGGTGATGGCGTAGCGCATGGCGTAATCTGTCGCCACAGCGACCCACTTGTTGCTAGACGTGGATAGAGGTAAAGGGCCAAGTAAGTCCTAGCCAATGCGAAAGAACAGCTCCGAAGGAATTTCGAGCAGTTGAAGGCACCCAGCAGGGAGCGTCAATGGTGTTTTTCGATGCTGGCGTTTCTCGCGTGCCGCAACATATTTCCAGATGGAGCGGGCAAGGCCTGGCCAAAAGAAGCATCGGCGAATCCGGTTGTAGGTGCGGTAGACGCCAAGGTGACCTGCTGTTGGTAAATCACGAAGCTCTTGGAGAACAGCTGACTGTAGGTGCTTCGGAATGCCAAGGAGTAGGGCAGGACCGTCGGGGCGTACATTGTGGCGGTATAATACACCATCCCTGAGAACAAACAGGTGAAGGGCCGAATCCGAAGACGAAGATTACAAATCATCAATGATGGTCTCCAAGGTGGCATCACGGCGTTGCTCGTCAGCAACGTTTAGCAGCTGAGAAACGGAGAAAACGCAAGCGTCAACAACGGGGTCAGGGTCAGTGGGTGGTTTGTCCACTGTATAGCGTGATAAACAGCCTGCATCTTGATGTAATCGGCCCGACTTGTACACTACTGCATAGGAATATTCTTGCAGCCGCAGAACCCAGCGACCAAGCCGGCTGGTAGGATCCACCGGTGGCACACCGGTGGGATATGCAAAGAGGTCGCTGAGCTTCTCCTTGAAAACATCCCGGCTAGAGGTCTCATCCACGTGTGTCCGGAACCAGACACAAGGAGTTCTGCCTAAGTAGAATAGGACATTCGCTCGCATAATGGTAGGGTCCCAGCGGTTGTTTTGGCTGACATGCTCATACAGGCTGAGCCAGTCCTCAACGTCGACATTATCTTTGCCGGAGAATATGCCAGGATTGCGGAGATTGGTAACCATAATGTACTTGTTGGTGGGGTCGCAGGTGTAGAAGCAAGTGAGGTGTCGTCACCAACAGCCATGGCAGAAAGCGGGATGGTGCGGCCGCTGCAGAGCTCCGTGGCGAGGATGGGGAACGGCACCCTCCACCAAAATGTTTTGCGAACGAAGGATTAAGAACTGGAGTCTATTTACAAAGTATATTTGCGAAGGATAATGCAGCGCTGGCCAGTTCAGCCAACAGCCAGAGAACATTCGTCGACTTTGTCGGGGCTCCCGTGTGCATCGTCCACTAGAAACACACTGTATGCATGTATCAATCATCGTATTCAATTCGAAAAATACATATTCCAAAATGTTTGAATACTCTTTTGGATGCGAATATTCGAATCAAATCGAATATATTGCTGGCTATGCAGGAGCAAACACTGTTCTTAGCATTTGTTTCTAGTATCTGATGCAAGAATATTAGGGTGATTTTGTGCTGAACTTGGTGATAATTGTGTGCTACTAGCGAAATTTCACCTGTAAAGCACACTTAGCTGCAAGACGTCTGAACTCTGCGGGAAAGTCAGCCTCTCATTCGCCATGTCTCGCAAAGTCATTGTGAAAACCTTGAGCCGCCGGAGCGCAAGTATGGCAGGTGTGACGTCACACCGCGTGATCCGCTGCAGAGAGGCATCGCAGCTGCGCTTGGTAGGAGCCTCACCACTGCAGCACCACGTGACTACGTGAGGGTTTAATGGCTGCTTTGCCGGTGCTTGGTTGCTCAGTCTTGCCATGGATGGCGTGCCGGCTGGGCCGTCTGTGCGTGTGCTTCAGTGCAAGCAACAGGCTGAATACAATCATCCAGTAGCTATAGCTAGACAGCAGGCTGCAAAATCTCAAGCAAAGGCAAAGTTGCCTGCTGAAACACCGGAGCAGAGGGAGGCCGGATTAGCACGTTATAGAGAAGCCTGCCTAGCGCGGAAGCGTGCCAAGATCGAAGCTACTGCAGCCACCACCGTCGTTCAGCAACACAAACAACAACAAAGAGAAGGGGACGAAGTTGTGGATACAAGCAGCGGCATCCACAACGAATTTTTAACAATCCACACCCTTCGGCTGGCGGCAAGCTCAACTGCAGTGGCCAGGTCTCGTCACGGCTTCATGGACAACCCATTCGGCAGCGTGTGTAGCATGTGTGGAAATCTGTGGCCTAATTTTAATGAGCCACTGTGTGCATAGTCTTTGCAAAACCAAGCCAAACAGACCTTTTAGTCGTGGTGACTAGGTTTACAAGAGTTAAACCTCAGCCTTTTCTTTTCTGCAGCGCCACTTCTAATTTTGAGCTTATTGCTTGACAGAAAGTGTGATGAGTGACGACAGGCAGGGCATCAAATTCCATCGAATTTACGGGCATTTGATGCGGTATAATAAAGCACAGACTAGCCAGGATAGCTAGTGGGAATTATGAAATTGTCCAAGTTAAGATGAGCCAAATACACAATTTTTTAGTATAACAGCTTACTAGTCCGGTTTTTTAACATTGACAATGCAATTGCAGTGTTCCAACATAACAAATTAACCCAACTTGTTAATAAATGCATCTGCATATTATTACTCTATATTTGATTCGTATTCAAAAATTTTGGTATTTGGTCACCCCTAATTTATACAGGCTGCATCTGAGTAAAGCTTCCTCTCAAGAGGAAGCTTTAGCTTAGGCCCAACTCCAATGCGGCCTATTCAAATACATGTAAAACTCAAAAACGTTTTTCTGAGATAACCCCTGGACTGATTTTAATGAAATTTGTTGCATTTGAGAGAGGAAGTTAAATTCTAATGACTTTTGGAAGCGGAATTTCGATTTAGGACCTGAATTTCGTTAAAAAGATTTTCAAGAATTCGCAAGTTTGAAAAAAATATAAGCACAGTGTTTACAAATTAATAGCTCTGCATCAAGAACAGATATCGCAGTTTTGTAAACGGGATCCATTAGATCACTGAAAGCAGACAAATTCTATATGTTAATTTATATCATCGGTGAAATTGTTATGTTGTTTACAAGGGTTCTGCAAAAGCTGTATTTCCATATTGCAAATTTTCTTTAGATTCACATGTAACATGTAAATTTTGTCTGCTTTAGATGTACTATTAACTGGAATTCACAGAATTGTGGTATCATTTTTCATTGCTGAGTTAAAGTTGTAGACTTGATAGTTTCATTTTCTAAAAACTTGATTTTTGTCAATTTTTAATAAAAACTGATGACCTAAATAAAAAATTCGAAACAGTTGCTAGATTTTAAGTTTTTCTTTTAAATGCAACAAACCTCGTCAAATTTGGCGCAGTGGTTGCTAAGAAAAACAATTTATCCTTTTACATGTGTTTAGGTAGGAGCACTCGAGCTAAAGCTTCCTCTCAAGGCCTAATCCTGCCACATACAGGATGTAGAAACAGTGCCTGGATAGGACACTTTGTTGAGCTTGAAATTTCTCAACAGTCTTCTTTAACAGCCCTCCACCGGTTGTTGTTGGGGGGGGTGGCTGCAGGGGACATTTTCCGTGCACGAACCCTTGGCTGCTGTGCGAGAGTTCCTCCTGAACAGCATGGAAGAAGCCAGGAGCGAGTGCATGCTCACGGGGCCAACCGGCCATGCATTGGACGACCCCAAGGCCACCCTGCTCGAGTTGAAACTCGTCCCAGCTGTTGTGCTGACCGCATCGTGGGGCCAGTCAAAGCCACCCGACCTCCTGCCCGAGCTGAGGGCTATGGTGCAGCTGGTCTAGCAAGTGCAGTCTACACACCATGGCCGCTTGCTCAATTGTCTGAGCAAACAAAAATTGTATTCCAGTGTTGTATAAAGAAAATGAAATTTATGAGACTAGGAAATGAGGCTGCATTGTGTGGAACTTCCTGCGAGGACATCAAATGTCCTCCCCCTTCTCTCTGTTCCTTCTTTTTTTTTTTGCTGCTTTATAGCTGTGGTGTTGAAAGTTCCACTTTGTGCAATGGAAACTGATGAACTGTGCATGAAAAGAATAAAGCATGCTTGTTTCACAACGAGGCTGACTCTTTTTCAGTCGGCAGAGCAGTGCTTGCACTGCAGTTTGCTCACTTTGAACACTGCTTCATTTTTTAAAAATAATATGCAACATGCCTAAGAAAAGTGGCAGTTGTGCATTTGCTAAGCATGCTGTGCTTTGGAAATGAATGCAAGAACCTAATTTATATATGCATTAGCCCACCTCTTGTGAAATTAATTGAAGCTACACGCATTTTCAGCGAGTAAACTGGCATGAAAAACAGCAAAAGTGACGTGCACACCGTCGCCCCATTACTACTCACTTCAAATTTTAATGCGACAACATTATGTGGATCGCTCAAGGATGCTTGATGTGGGCTATCATTGAACATTGCTAGAAGAGGTATATGGCAGAAAGGAAGAGGGTCAGGGCAAACGGGGACTGGCATTAAGAGGAAGCTTCAGCTTGGGCCCAACTCTGACACGGCCTATTCAAGTACATGTAAAATGCAGAAGTGCTTTTCTGACATAATCCCTGGACCGATTTTAATGAAATTTGTTGCATTTGAGAGAGAAAGGTAAATTTTAATGACTGTTGGAAGTAGAATTTCTGTTTAGGGCCTGAATTTTGCTAAAAGAATTTTCAAAAGTTTGAAAAAAGTATAGGTACGAAGTTTACAAACTAAGCTCTGCATCAAGAGTAGATATCGCAGTTCTGTAAATGGCGTCCATTAGAGCTTTAAAAGCGGACGAGTTCAATGTGTCAATTTATATTTTACGTGAATTCGTTCCTTTGTGTACAAGGGTTCTGCAAAAGGTGTATTTTTATACTACTAAATTCATGTGTAACATATCAATTTTGTCTGCTTTATATGTACTATTAGATGGAATTCACATAACTGTGATATCATTTCTCATTGCCGAGTTAGAGTTGTGAACTTCATAGTTTCGCTTTCTGAAAATATGCGATTTTTGCTAATTTTCAATAAAAAATTTACGACCTAAATCAAGAATGCGGAAATAACAGTTCCTAGATTTTAAGTTTTTCTTTTAAATGCAACAAACCTCGTCAAATTTGGTGCCGTGGTTGCCGAGAAAAACGAATTCTCTTTTTACAAGTATTTAAATAGGAGCACCTGAGCTAAATTTACTCTTTTAAGGCGAGATCCCAGAGCAGCACAAAGAGCTTCATTCAATGTGAAATGTCTGATGGGACATCGTTGAATGATAGAATCCCTAAATTCTGTCATATTGCATCTGAGCCAGGGTGTCTACCAACCGGGAGAACCGGGAATTCTCGGGGATTTTGAATAGTCTGGAAATACTCAGGGAATTTATGCTTCTATCAGGGAAAATTAGCTGTAATTTTAAATAATGAAACGAAGTCGCGGTAATGCTGGCTCGAGTAACAGAGAGGGATCGTAATGAATCGTCTTTGGCGTCCGATCATTCGCGCGGCTTTGCGGCACCATTACGTCTGAAATTTCGGAGGCACGAACCCTTCGCTGTCCGATTTGCCGTACTTTTTTGCCGTGACCGCAAGTCCGAAACGCCATTAATGAAAGCCACCACCTCCGGCGTTTTGATTGCCTCGCAACCTCGAAACAGCGCTTTCGTACGCAGATCCGCTCCGTAGCCATCACCGCGGCAAACGCTAGGCCTATCTGCTTCTACGTTCGATATTAAGCTTCTTGACGTTCAGCGCTGTGTTTTTTTTTTTTCATCGAAAGAATTTGCCGCTGTCAGCAATGCCACCGATTCGCCCTTTGTGGCCCTCGCGATTGTCTTCGAAGGTCGAAAGCATGGTGCGTTACATAATGCCGGTTTTTGAAAGTCAGCCTAGCCTCAATGCAGAAATGTTACGCGGTGAAGCATAAACGAAAGTATTGCGGTGAAGCATAACAAGCGTGGGAAGGGGCAATTGTCATGGGACGCTGTATGTATTCCTTAATTGTACACGCGTGCACCCGCCATCTCCTGTCACAGTACGAGCACCGATATGTCTAATAAGTGTACTGGCAGGCCTCTTCGGATGTGCCTGTGGCGATTTGAGCCCTTAAAGGCAGTAAAAGGCATGCATTTATTTTTTTCGAACTGCCTGATACAGGGTGTGTATTAAGTTGACATTTCCAAATTCCCTGAGTTTTCCAGGTTTTCCCTGAACACCTTTGCAAAATTCCTTGAATGAGCCAGAAGTTTGTTTTATGTCAAGACGAGCTGACACCATGTTGCCCGATGCTGTCACTTCTCTGTAAGCATATGTTGAAAAAAATATGATTTAATCCAGTTTGAATAGTAAGGAGTAATATCTATTTTATTCAAAAAAGAAAACAAAGAAAGTTATAGTAAAATGCACAGCTGAAAAAATGGTAAAACCCATTCCGAATCGAGTCGAACATTTTCAAATACGAATGAAAAGGGGATGCATACAGAAGTAAATATTTTCGAATATGGGCTATTTTTATCAACTGATAGCAAGCTCATTGGTATGAGACCTGAACTTTGTCACAACTAAGATTCTCTCTCAGCAGCTGGGAAGTCAACATCCGCTCTCCTGACATACTCTCAATATCTCAGTGTTGGGTTTCACTGCGTTAGAGAGTTTATGTTGGTTTGGATGAGGGGCACCTGCAACTCGGCGTCAGCCAACACTGTTTTCTTGAGCTCAAGCTCCTTCAAAGAGGCGGTGGCACGCTTCCTTCCTTGTTAATTCCTCAGTGCGTCGGTCCTTTCTGTTCTCATCCCCCTTCCGCCACGTGTTTGCCCCATGGATCATTTGAAGCATCCTAGCTCTTGGTCACTTGTACAGTCAACGCCCGATTTTTCGGAATCCCTGGGGCTGCGAAAGCATCCGAAAAATCGGGCAGTCCGAAAAAAAATGAATGCATGTTCTAAACTGTCCTTAAGGCAACAGCCACGTCCGAAAAAGCTCTTAAGGCCTGCCAGTACACTTATTAGCCACTCTTACTGTGAAAGGAGACGGGGTGCACGCGTGCATAATTAAGGAATACATACTATGTCCCGTGACAATTGCCCCTTGACACCCTTGTCATGCTTCACTGCATAACATTTCTAAATTAAGGCGAAGCTAACTTTTAAAGACTGGCATTATCCAGCGCGTATTGTGCTTTGTGAGCTTCGAAGCCAATCGGGAGAATTACAAAGGCGTAGTCGGTGCCGTTGCTGACAACGGCGAATTCTTTTAATGAAAAAATTGCCGACGATTACGTTACTTCCTAATGCGAAATTTGAGCGCAGCAAATAAGCTGTTTCACCTTTTCGATAGATTGAGGCAAAGAAATCGAGCAACACATGTATGCGCTATCACAGAATTTTTTTTTTTATTTTTCACACGTATTCCTTTAACAAAGACTCCACTAACAGTTCTTGACAGTCATGAAGGAAGCTTTGTGGTCGGAGAAATAGACTGATGTATGTTCGACTTGGTACACCAATGCTTGATTCTCAAAGACGAGATGTATACAAGTGCCTCGCGAGGTTGTCACAGCCGTGGGACGCGTTACGAGCGAGAGGAACGGGATGTTCTCCCGCATAAGTGTTAGGAAATTGCTGTTTGTCTTTATGTCAAGCCGCCACCGATCTGGCTCTCTGATTGCCACCGCACAGGGCGAACGGCAGCGGCAATTTCAGCTCGGGCGGTGCACATATACAGATCCGCCGCCACCGATCTGGCTCTCTGATTGCCACCGCACAGGGGTTGCATTGGAGGAGGAGCGAAGAAAGGAATTAAGTTCGAGCCGGCGCTTTGACAACCGGAGACTCGCAGGAAGAGGGGGGAGGGGGGCGGCGTGTACACCCAGCGGCAAACGATGGGGGCAGAAGCGCGCGCAGCAAGCGGACAACACGATAAAGGGAGGAGGGAAGAGATAGCAGCGACTGACTGATGCCGCTGACGCCGATAGTGAGTCAACCCCAGCTGCGGAGTTGGTTTCAGGGACAACGAATAACCGGCGCGTCGGCAACTGAAGAGCACCCTATCCGCCACACAAGAACAGGGGGGGGGGACCCTTTCCTCCTCTTTCTGCATGGCGGCGACGGTGTTCTATGCAGTCACGTTACCTTGACTCTCTAGCGGCGTCAGCGGCATCCAGCGGTGTCAGTCGATCGCTGCTAGCGCTGGGGGGATGAAAGGGGGGGCGGAGCTGGTTACGAGGCCGACGACGACGCCGACGCGAAACCCAGGAACGGACGCCAAAGAGCTGCGCTCTAAAACACGGCACCGCACGGCAAGAAGCTAGAGAACGTAGAAGCAGCTAGGTCTAACGTTGCGTGGTGGTGGCTACGGATGCCAGCGGATCTGCGTGCGAGAGCACCTGTTCGAGGCGGCAAGATAATCAAAATGGCGGTGGTGGCTTTGATTAATTCCATTTCAGACCTGTAGCCAGGGCAATATACATTGACTCTATGGAGTATGTGGTGGCGCCGCGAAATCGTGCGAGTTATTGGGCATGTCCGAAAAATCGGGCGTCTGGAAAATCGGTCGTTAACTACCCTGGCAATACCTTGTGGCAACGACACGGCGTCATTGACGATTCGTTGCGATTCGTCTGTTACTGGAGCCAGCAATACCACGACTTTCGTTCCCTTTCAATAAATTACAGCTAATTTTCCCTGATAGAATCATAAATTCCCTGAGTTTTCCCCGAGTATTCCCAGACTATTCAAATTCCCTGAGAATTCCCGGTTTTCCTGCTTGGTGGACACCCTGCTGATGTGTTTTACATTTTCGCGGCCCACAGGGAGTCTAAAAAAATCAGACTTTGACTCTACGACTGACGAAGAGGATGATTCAAATGGATGATTCAAACGTGCGGCGGAACGAGGACGAGAACAGAAAGGACCATCGCATTGAGGAATGATAGGGAAAGGCACTGTGCCGCCTCTTCTTTGAAGGAGCTTGAGCTCAAAAAGCGAAGTACTGCCTGACACCAAGATGCAGGTGACCCTCATCCAAACCAAAATAAACTCTTTAAAGCAGGGAAATGCTACTCTGAGATGTCGTACGCGGGCTTAATGTCAGGACAGTTGAGGTTGACTTACCAGCTATTGATAGAGAACCTCACTTGTGACAAAGTTCAGGCATCGTATTAATGAGCTTGCCATCAGTTAATGGAAATAGCTCATATTCGAAAATATTTGTTTCTGTTTGCATCTCCTTTTTATTCATATTTGAAAATGTTCGATTCGATTTGTAGTGAGTTTTACCTTTTTTTTCGAATGTATTTTATTTGTGCATTTTACTAACCCCTCCCTTCTGATTTCTTTTTAAATAATGTAAATGCTACTCCTTACTGTTCAAACTGGTTTAAGTCGTCTTTTTAAAATTTTTAGCATGATTACTAGAAAGTGACAGCATCGGGCGACATCGGGCAGTCATGACATAAAACAAAATTCTGTATCACTCAGGGAATTTTGCAATGGCACTCAGGGAAAACCTTGAAAACTTGGGGAGTTTGGAAATGTCTACTTGGCAGACACCTTGCTGATCTCTGAGGTGATAAAGAGTGCATGAATATTTTTTGACAAGGTGTAGATCTGAGCAATAAAAGGTTTCTCGACCCTGTAGTGCCCAAGGCTCTTTTTAAGCTCTGAAAAAATATATATATATGCTTGGTGGTAATGCCATGCCGTCTTCCAAAGCAAAGTCTTGTTTCTGCAAAACTCATATAGAGAGGTAATGTAGTAGGAAAGGTACTGTGACAGCCAGCATGGTATGCTACTGTCCTTTACTTGGAAAGGTAAAAAGGTGACTGGAACGGCAGCAGTGATTATGTGCGATTGGTGGTGAAGGCAACATAACAGTGATGTCGTGAATCTTGATGCTAGTAAGCTGTTCTATCTTTTTAGGACTGGAAAGCAGCAGAATATTGCAGATTACTGTGAAACGAAGGGTTCTCCATGGATAATATTTGATAATGTGTCAACAGTTAGATTCTCCACACTGTTGGTGAAATGTCTGGAATCATGCCATCAAGTCAAGCGAGAAGCGAGAAGAGAAACCCTCACTTTATTGTGGAAAATTGCAACGCAGCAAATGCTTTCTGCATGCCTGTGCTAATGCTATCTGTGCCGACTCAAATGTCACTGACCGTTGTCATCATCGGCTAAAGATTCACTGCGGATCTTGCCAACTAGCTAGCCAATAAATGACCCAAAAGCCTGACAAATTGGGCTCGTCGGACATGTTATGAACATATACCAACAGCATGAAGAACACCAAATCGTAGGCACAGCATTGTGTTTGTGTGTGTGTCTTTTCGCTGCTAGTACGGCTTTAAGGATGTGCCCTCTGCCATCTGGAATACCCACTGTAGTGGCGCAGCAGTTTTGTCACTCTACTGAGCTCAATGCATGGGTACAAGTCCCGGCCACATCCTGATTAAAGCTGAATGCAAAAATTTGCAGTTTTCCCTGAAGGGCAAAGCAACGACTATGATAGCAAGGTACTAGAAAAGTTCATGAAGGCACAATTTAGGGGGCAGTACAAATTGCGGTAAACATCCACCTGCTGAATACACGTGGTGTCGTGTGCCCGAAGAACAGAGCCCGTCTGCGAGTACTAATGCTGGTGTGACTAGCGCCGGCAGCCGGGAGCGCGCACGTTTGTCCCAGAGCGACATTACGTGCCATCGCCTCCTTCACCTTCACCATGCCACACGCCCAGCACTGAGCGCACAAAGCCACGGATGCACTGTCGCACCCAGGACAGCAGGACAGTGCCTGCAACAGCTCGAGTGCACCCAAACTGTCCACTTAATTACTATTTTAATAAAAAAATGCTCATGTACCGTGCTTTGCTGGTCAAAGTTAGTCCATAGCCACTCACTAACAAAGTCCCTACCAAAGTTCAAAGCTGGGCTAGTTAGTTATTGCCATTACGATACATGACTGCACCACTAGGGAAGACTAATACGAACTGCGTGGGACGGGTGCTGGACATCAGCCAGTTTTATTTCACCGATGCTCGCAAACAATGTGCTTACATGCGAGTGTGCCTTTCATGCATGTAAGCATTGGTGAAATACAGCTAGTTGATGTCCAATGCCCGTCCTGTGCAGTGTTGTAGCCATGTATCCATACCGCACAGGATATGGCTTGCGTGGCCCCCCCAAAAAAGTGGGTGCACCTCTATCTGGCCATAAGTGACTGCCATACAAAACGAAGGCTTCAACAATCCTGATAGTTCAAAAATCGTACAAGACATTAAACCACCCCAATTCTTTGGCACGTGTTCACGGGACATATGTGCTCCCATCATCTTCCTGGCCCTTTAGAGCTGGCCCTAGTCTTATGTACTACTAAATGCAAAATGGTAGTGAGCTAGCATTACAGTCTGAAAAAGCCGTACTCTGCATGCACCGCAGTGGCCATGGCACCCTGCTCGTGAGCATAAGGTTGCCTGTCTGGCATTTGCTGGTTGCAATTTGATTGGCTCAAGTGCAAGAATGCTTGTTTTGCTTAGATTTAGATGCACATAAAATAACAACTAACAGTCAAAATTAATCCCGGGCTCTCCCAGTGCCGTGTCTCTTGTAGCCTACTAGTAGCTTTGCATTGTAAAACTGTAATTATTAGTTTTATTAAGGGCATTACCAAGGAGTATGCCAGGAAGTGCAAAGCCTTAGCTCACAGTCAACTCCGATGCTGCCTATTCAAGCACATGTGAAACATAGAAGTGTTGTACTCCTAAAACTGCTAGACCGATTTGAATTAAATTTGTTGCATTTGAGAGAGAAGGTCAAATTATAACGACGATAGGAAATTTAACTTAAGGCCTGAAATTTTCAATAAGAATTCCCAGAAATTGATTAAAAATTCAAGCACTAAGTTTACAAACCGGTAGCTCTGTATCAAAAGCAAATATCGCAGTTTTGTAAACTCCATTTGTTAGTGCATCTACAGTGCACTAACATATTTAACATTTAACATACAGCTTACATGAAATTGTTGCAATGCTTGTGAGGGTCCTGCAAGAGTCCTATTTACAAATTAGTGGTATATGTCAGAGTGGTGTATTAAACACCAAGTTCGCCTGGTTTACGTGTATTATTAGGTTCAGATTGAATAACCATGATATCATTTTCCACTTTTGAGTTAAGAGTTATAAACAAGACAGTTGTGTTTTCTGAAACTTAGCAATGTTCAATAATTTTTCTAAAGAAACTGATGGCATAAGTAAAGAATATGCTTCTTGCAGTCACTAGGGTTTAACTTTCTTTTTTCTAAATGCAACAAATCTCGTCACAATTGGTGCAGTGGTTGTCGAGACAAACTATTTCTCCATTCTCTTCTTTAGGTAGGAACTCCCAAGCTAAAGCTTCCTCTTAACATTAAATTATTTGAACAACCGTGTAAAGAATCTTAATAGAATTTGTAGCCATTGTGCCTAAATGATGCTTATCACAGGACAAATGTGAATTATTTGAAGGAAAAGGTCTCTCCTCGTAGCAGTTGTTCCAAGTAGTATTTCACAGTAGTGAAGAGGAATGGAGACCCTGTCTGGCCTGCAGTCAAAGATGTGCTTGGTTGTAGAAATATTCTTGGGCTTTCATGTTCTCCCACTCTACACAAACAGCGTTAGCTCTTCTGATTTCTTAAGCAGACCACATGACCTACCTGCATTGACTTGGATGCCTCCTAGTAGTACTCATTTGCATCCTAAACATATAGAAGAGTCGTAATATGTAATGTGATAAAAAAGACAGCATCTAATTCACTGAAATAATTCACCGAAGAAATAAAGAAATTACAAACAGCTCAGAAAGAACTGTGCCTAGTGAACGGCACATGAAGGTTTCATGGCTGCTAGCATCATCTCGCAACACATGCACAACTACACCACGTCTGCGCGCATCTTCTGCTCTGCCAATAGCCGCAGTGCTTCCAAGTGTTGCCAGGCCGGTGGCGAGTCTCGGTAAATGTCACACAGGGGGGCACTAGCTGGGGGCAGGTTTTCGCCGCAGAAGCAGCATGTGCAGGTCCATGACATTGGTGCCTGTGAGCCCCGTGATAAGGTGGTCGGCACCATTGTTCAAGGTGCGGAAGAAGTGGTGCGAGTCGTTGCGCGCCAGGTCTCCCGCAGCATCGATCCCCTGAGCAGAAGCCTCGGACACGGTCATGATGTGCGCCATGGCGCCTGCCGCATCTGTTGGCCCGTCTTGGCCATCTGTACCTGCATTGTTGAGATGCTTTATCAGCCTGCAGATTGTCGACACTTTGCTTTTCTTCAGTTGGCTTGTATAATTTGAAACTCTCCATGCATAAGGCTTGTAGACGATGGAAATGGCCTCTTATTTTGACTAATCACTGCACTTATTGGTGCGCTTACTAGCACAGAGTACAATCAAGCTATTTCCAATGCAAAGAGCACCTCTTTAATTGTTATGCCACAGAGCTTTTGCATACAAAGCCTTGTAAATTTTAGAGTATACTTCAGTTAACTCTTGCATGTTTCATTAATGCACCTTCAAATCAGCGTTGCACAGTCTTAAACGTGCTCTCCTCATTGTTTCAAAAAACAATGCTCCATAGCACAATCCCACCTGCTCCTATAGTCAAAATCATGAACCAATTGATCCAATTTTTATCGATTGGGTTGGTGTCAGCAAGCAAACTGATTTGTAATCTTATATCTTCCTCTCCTGGTCCCGACCTAATAAATTCAAAGATCTTAAAGTGCACAGAAGTTTATTTGTCTATAATGTTATTTAAACTTTTCTTGCAGTCCTTACAGTGCTCAGACCTGCCCAGGGACTGGGAAGTAGGGCAGGTCATTCCAATCCATAAATTGGGTAACATACAATCCAAAACCACCCTCAAATCTCACTAGCATTCTGTGCAAGATCTTTGAACACACCATCTTTTCACACGTCACGGGGTTCTCAGAAACCAACTCATTCTTTAATTCCTGTCAATATGGCTTTAGGAAAACGTTTTCCTGTGAAACACAACAGCTATCTTTTACCAATGATTTGTTTGCTAACGCCTATTCTGGTTTTTACACTGCATTCATATTTCTCGATTTTACCAAGGCCTTTGACAGCCTATCTCACAAGTTGCTCTCTCTCAAACTAGACGAACTAAACCTTGACCAAAATGTTCTCTCTTGGATTATAAAACATTTCACTAGGCCGTTAACAAGATGCAATTGCTGACAATATTCCTTCTGCTTCTTCACCTGTAACGTCTAGGGTGCCACGAGGGTCTGTCCTTGGACCTTTGCTTTTTCGTATTTTTATTGACAACTTGCCAGAAAGTGTGTTTCTTTGTTAAACTTTTCGCAGATGACTATGTGCTATACCACAGAATTACTAGCCCTGATGACTCTGTTAAACTGCAAAATGACCATGATAGAATTTCTTCTTGGTGTAATAACTGGAGCGTGAAACCTAATACTAACAAATGTAAATCTATGCATGCATCTCGTTGTCCAAATGTCACAACTAACTCGCTTCCTTACTTCCTCAACAGAACCGAACTAGACTCTGTAGAAGTATCTTGGTCTTTGCATCACGAACAACCTTTCATGGAAAGTACATATTAATAGCATAATTAACAATGCCAATTGTGCACTTCAGTTCCTACGATGTAACTTCAATTCTGTTCCAAGTCAACTTAAGCTAACCCTTTACAAAGCGCTTCTGGAGTCTAAACTTAAGTATGCTTCAACTGTACGGGATCTTAATCAAACTACTTTAATTTAACGAATTGAAAGTGTCCTAAATCATACTTCTCATTTTATTTTGTTCAATTATTCTTGTTATGCTGGTATTATGTCCATGGAACACACTCTTAACCGACCTGAACTATCATTCTGTCGCAAGTGGGCACAATTATGCCTATTTCATAAAATTCATCACTTCAAACCTATTCTCAAAGAGCAGCTTATAACACTTCCATCGTGCTTATTGTCTGGCTCAGGTCACAGCCCAAAAGTAGTAGTGCCGTTTTCTCGAATTAATTTCTACCAGAATCCTTTCATGTCGAGTCTGGATTTGAACCGCCTGCTCTCCTCTATCGCTACTATCCTGGGCACTGCAAGTTTCAAGACCGCGATGTACAACACAGCTCTGTAAAGCTTATTGCAGCACATCCTTTTTTTGTGGGAACCACTCCTTTCTGTAATGTCTTCGGGCCTAGAAACTATTTCAATTAATTAATTTCAATGATTACTAAATGCAGTTACAAAACAAATAAGTCTATACTGTTTTCTGCTAAACAAGGGCAAGACAATGTTCTGTTATTTACCCATTACCATGCTGTGCTGCCATTGTGCAGATTTGGGTTAGGACTTCCAGCACCAGCTGATAAAGGCAACAGCCTTAGATGGCTCATGTGTCAAAAAACCCATTGTCCAGCGTTATGGCACTAAAATTCAAGCTCCAAATCGGCTCCAAGCTCCAAGATATGGGAAAACCGGCCATATCTCCAAGTTGGATTCCAATTCACATCATGAAGGTTGAGAGTTGAGCCCACTACCTTTGGTGTTAGTTAAGGCAACATTAATTAATGCACTCTGACCCACGACCTTTGGTGGGAGAAAACCAGTAATAGGAAGCAACAATGCATTCGAATGAGAATGTCAAAGTAATTTAGTGAATGTCTCATGAGTGCACAGGCCTTCACCTTCATCCTCTTTAGTGCATGCTAAAGTGACTGTCAACCTTTCTGTTATTTCATTGCTTTGTACACTATGGCTTTAGATTGCTTACTGGTTATGCTATATCCTGGTCACATGGTGCACTTTCAATCGTCATAAAGCCCAACCGCAATTGGCTCCCTTTCACAGCTTACACAGAAGAGCCAACTGTGATTGAAAAATTACAAATCAGATCGGGCTCGATCATGGTCTAAAGTGCTCCGTGTGACTGGGGTATTAGTCTCCAACCAAAACTTTTTTTTTTTTCAAAACTTCTGAGTCAACTAAGCAGCTTTCTCAAGGGCGTGGTTGACTGAGGTTAAAGCTTACCATGTTTACAGGAATACAAGGCAAGGATTCTCTGATTAGAATGTGATTTACTGTTAAAGCTTGTATCATTATAAGTGTGTTCAACTATAATAAAAGAGCACTTATGAAGCTTAATTAACTTGCAATGCTGTTTTCTTCAAAATAATAAATTTAACCTTCCATTACAGCCATTTAAGGCAGCAGTGCCACCTGTATTCCATTCTAGCGCATCTTCTGGCTCACCGAACCTCTTCAAATGGTAAGAGCAGCTTTTTTGTTTATTGCAGAGGGGTAATGTACTAATACAGCGCACATTATTTTTGTCTTTTGTGTTCCCTAA